>NW_004955472.1:12204629-12218654 GCF_000276665.1 Chinchilla lanigera | reverse complement strand
TGGTGACACGCAACTATAATCCTAATGACATGGGGAGCTGAGATGGAAGGACTGGGAGTTTGAGTCCAGCCTGGAAAACAGCAACTCTCCTCCTGGGGGATTGGAGAGGAGAAAGAGAAAGAGAGAGGGAGATTAGAATCTGTTTCATGACTCTGAGGCCTAGGTTAAAAGTACTGAGGATTTTTAAAACATCTGAATATGCCAGCCTGAACATATAAGTACCTAGAAATCTATTTTACAGTAGCCACATATTTGGCAATGTGATTAGTTTATGAACGGCACTTCTAAGTGGTGATGTACGAGGAACACTGAATCAAGAGTCTGGCGTTCTGGGCTCATGGCCTACTTTTTCCACTCATCTTTGTGTCTTTGGGCATTCTCTCTGGAGCTTAGTTTGTTCATCAGATGTGAGTGTCTGTATATCTTCCACAAGCTCTATGATTCTAAACAAAGGAACACTGAATTTTCAGTTAGTCATTGTAGATTCTATACACCACTGCATAAAAATTTCAAAAGAAATTTTCCTTTGAATATAATTTTTGATATTATTGGGTTCAGCTCTACAAATATTTTATTTTATTTTTTTTTAAATTTAATTTTATTTTTTTTTTTGGTTTTGGTTTTTCTCCGGTTCCAGGAACCAAACTCACGACCTTGCGCTTGCCAGGCAGGCGCTTTGCCGCTGAGCTAAATCCCCAGCCCCCAGCTCTACAAATATTTACTGAAGACCAATTCTGGGCTAGATGTTAAAATGTGAATAATTATTTATACTCAGTACTGATTACTTGCTTTTGTGTTCTTCAGTACAGTTTGATATTGTTTACTAATGCATTAAATAATACATTTTATTCCAGAAAATATGGGATTCCAAGCAAGAGCAGTGCTAAATAGAGGTTTGGGCTGTCACTTTGCTTCCATCTGAGAGGTAATAGTGTAGGTGTCCAGCAGTCAGGAGGATGGATAGGGCTCAGTCCTAAACAGTGCAGATGTTCTAGGAAGCAAATGTATGCACAAAGACCCATTTCATCTAGATAGAACTGGCTTTGGGTCGTTAGTCTGCAGAAGACGTGCAGCATCACTCTCGATTCAGAGTGGTCCCCTCTGAGAATAAAGCCTTGCTAATAATTTTCCTTCATGACATTATAAGCATTTAATTGCTTCATATTTTTCTGTTTTTATTCTTTATTAGTACATGTGTGCCGTGCATGTGTGCATGCCTTGTGGGAAGATGGTACATGTATGTCTTAATTTTTTGTTCCCTTTTCCTCCCTCCCTCCATCTCTTGTCCATTTCAACAAAATCTATCTCCTTACTTCCTATTATTTCTTTTATTTTGTTCTTTATTTACATGTTGTATTTCTCATGTGAAAGTTTTAAAATTTTTTTAAATGTAGGGCTTAATTTGATTCAACAAAGTAATTTTCTAGACTGTCCACAGAGAGGCTCTAGTGTTTATTTCATAGCCTGCATACTTTTAAGGGGTTTGCTTGCTGCAAAATGACCTGGCACTCTACAGACACACTTGACATGTTTAAGGAGGGGCAAAGATGCTATCTCTGCCATTTATGAAAGCCAGCTTCCACTTCCTTTCTAATCATTTCACATAAATTTATCTCTTTGAATCTTGGTTTTATCATCAGTAAAATGAGAATAATGTTGTCTCTCTCCAAAGATTGACCCCCATGGTGATTATTTATGGCATAGCGTACATAAATATTATTAGACGGTGTATTCTCAGTTAAATTCCTTTGGACTGTATTCAAGTGACATATTGTTCTCAAGTAGCAAAATGGTAGGAGCATATGATAATCCAATTTGTAAGACTCATATACAGACATTCCATGGATTTGTAATTTTGGTTGACCAGTAGAAGTTGTAGGATCTGTCCCTGATTAGCTACCCTATTGCTTTGGGAAGGTTATCTAACCTCTTTAAACTTCCATTTTGTCACTGTTAAACTGGGAGTAGCATTCTTAAATTATCTCAGAGGACTTACAAGGAGATAACGCACATGCACAGAAGTCTTATGAAAAGAGAAAACGTGTGTGAAAGTTCATGCAAATATAAAACAATTGACATTGAAAGTTAATATTATCACAGACTGTTCTATTTTTGTATAGTACAGTGTTTTCTACATCTATATTGGCTCCTATGTCTCAGTGAAACTTTTTAAAAATTAATTTCTGCAGCACTAATACTGCCTTTATATTTTCTACAGGTACTTAGGCAGTATTTGTCTGATATTTCACACATAAGAGTAAAAAGAAATAGTTATGCTATTGAAAATAGCTAGTTTCAATAATTTTTCCTACCAAAAAAATAATCACTGCCTTACAATGAACTATTAATTGTTGGGACAATATTATCACTATTCAAAGAGCTGTCTGAGCATGTGTGAAATCATGACTTAAAAACTCTGCAAAATATTTCTAAGAATATTTGTGTATCTAGTCTGGGAAAGTATGTAAAAATTAGCAAAAAAATCCCCAGCATTTTCACATTAAGTCATGTGTATTTAATATACACCACCTCAAAGAGGAACGTTACCACTCAGCACTACACAGTGAGGGCAGAACAAAGAGATTTCTAAGAATATATGGGTGTAATTTTCTGTTAACTGAAGGTGATTGACAGTTCGTGGAAATATGCCTCCAAAATAAACTGCTTGCAACACCCTCAGTTTTATTTGGTATGAGGAAAACTACTTGTTGACCCATTTAACTACCAGAAACCCACTCTTCTCCACCCTAACTGCCTGAATCCCTAAATTTTAGGCAAAAATCTGTATTCATTTCTTTTAATTGCATGTTCCTCTGGCTGTTTTTACTATTTCCTTTTAAGAGTTGGTTGAAATATGATCACATAGGTAAAAGACAATGTAGTCTAGATCCAAAGTCATGTACACACTGAAGGGATTTTAATATTTGCTATCTAGAGTTTTAAAATTCTGTAAAGGAAGGAGTTTTGTTTCATTTTATGTGCATGGAGCGTGAGCAACTATATTGTAAAAACAGTGGTCCCAGCTAAGGAAGAGGACTAAGAAAAAGCCTAGCTGTATGTATTTTAACTGCAGAACTTGGTTTGGGAGGGATATGAAATTTTCCCTGAATCAAGTTTAATGAAGGGACTTGAGAGTGCAGGGAAACCCTTTTCAGATGCTTCTGGGCTCTCAGCGGTGCATCACACACTATAAGGGAATTTCAGTCATCAGATGTTTATTTCCTTTGGCTTCCTGGTTAGAATCTTGGTCTGTACTCACAGTCTCAGATGCTGCTCATGCAGACGCTTCTGTTGAGAACTGAAAGCTGGGGGCGCGGTGGGAGGGGAATGCGTTTGCTGTGAGCATTGTGCTTCTCTGACATTACTGGGCATGACTAGAGTAGGAAAAAAAAGGCTCAGAGACTCAGCAGTTGGGATTTGGGGAGCGTTCCTGTGAGAAAGAGCCTCTCCCAGGACTTGAAAGGAGCCAGTCAGGAATGAGAAGTTCCAAGGTTATTTCTTAAAACCATAACCTGGACTGTGAACTTTGGGATCTTATTTAGTAGGGTGAGGGTGGGAAGACACAACCTATCTGTAGCTTCATTTCTGTCACAGGCCTGCAAGTATATGTAGCTGTTTCCCCTGCAAAAGAAGGAAAGAGCTACGTCCTGATGTCCTCTGTGATGAGCTCCACCCAGGCACAAACAGCCGCAGCGAAGGAAGAACACCTAAAAGATTACTCCCCACACGAAATAAGGGAGCAAAGAAGAGAAGAAATATGTCTTCTACTGAATATGTTCCAGAGATGCCTTCATTTCATTGTCTGGGAATGTCTAGAACAGAGAACTATGCATTTCAAAGAGGGGGTTTCTGCTTAGACCTCTGCAATGCTTAGAAGAAAGAGCGCAGGGAGCAGCGATGATCCTGCTCTTCTCAGCAGTTTGTCTTTTTTTCTAATATTAGCCATGTGTGATAGAAAAGCCAAGTTCTGGCACCCTCAGGATGTATAGATTTGAGTTTCTTTTTTGAACATAACAAAATAAAGATAATATACTCTTTCCGTATAGCACAGAACAGGGCTAATAGAAATATACGTGACTACATCAATAATTTAAATTTTTTAACAGTCACATTACAAAAGTAAAAAGTTAAAATTCATATGTATTTAAAATATATAGCATGCTACATGTATGTAGTAAAATGGTTCTTATAGTGAAACAAATTAATGTACCCATCATTTCACATAGGGACCCATTTTTTCTCTTGTTAGCAAGAGCAGCCATAATCTGTTCATTTAGCAAAATTCCTGAATACAATACACCAACTTTAGCTCTACTATCATAGATTAGGTCTTTAAAATTATTCACCCTACAATAAGTCTTCAAATAATAGATTTCTGGGTTTTGAATAGTCCTCAAATATCTTAATCAATGGCCTTTAAATGCTTGTCTGTAGATCAATTTTTTTCCATGTGACACTCTCCCATATATTTAAGCTTTTTTTACTAAGCTCTTCTCTCAGTGGGTTTAACTGCTCCAAGTCCTTCAGTAACCCCCTCCCCGCCGCTCCATTGTGATTTCAGTTTCACTGTCCTGGCCCCTTTCTATTCAACATGTTCTTATTTGTCCCTGCCCTTCCTAAGTGTGATGTTTTGAGCTGACTGTGCTTCTCATTTGACATGAGTGTAGGGGTTAAGGGGACGGTTATCTTCTTCAACTAGACCATGCTTCTTTTCATGCAGACTCTAGCTTCTTTATTTGCTTGCTTTCAATATTTAAAAAAAATTCTCGGTAGCCACAGTCACTTGACTCATATCAAACGGATCAGTAACTGAAATGCCTATTTTGTCTCTTCCTGTATATGCTTGATTAACTTTAGTTTGCACCTTCTGCAATGCCTATCAATTAAAAAAAAGGGAAAGAAAGATAGAAGGAAAAGAAAACCTGGTCCCGAGTCTGTATTTTTTGGGGGCAATTAGGCCTTCCTTATCACAGCCAACACTTTAAGTCCTATTACATTCATTTTGAGCAGGAAGGGAACAGGTGCTTGAAGGAACTTAGCAAACTGTGTCTGAAACTTTAGCAAACAGCAGCTCTACTGGATCTCATGCTAAAATGCAAAATAATGAAACAGTAATTCCAGGAGAGGGTCCAAGAGTTTACATTCCTAACAAGCTCTTGTGGATTTTTTTTTCTCTTGGTATTGGCAATTAAACCCATAGCCTTTGTGCTGAATTACATCCCCACCCTTTAAAAATTATTATTATTATTATTATTATTATTATTATTATCATTATTACTTTGAGACAGGTTCTTGCTAATCACTGTTGCTCAAGCTTGGTTTGCGATTGTGATCCTCCTGCCTCAGTCTCCCAGACTGCTGGGACAATACGTATCTGGTTTATATTTTATGTAACAAATTCTCATGCTATCCAAAAAGTTTTTTATATTTGTTTTCATCACTATTATCTTGAGTGTTCATTTTCTTACTCTGGATACCTGCTCAGAGCTCCTTCAGAATCTTGGAAGGGGTTTACTTAGGTAGAGTTCTGAGACTCATGTCCTTAAAGGAAGGAGCTGTGCAAAACTTCTTTTGGGTTTTCCATGGTCTGGTAAAATGAAGATTGTTAATGAATTGTGCTAATTTTCACTGAGTTTGTTTGAATCCCTTGAGTGAGCAAGAAAAAACCGCAACTGTGGAAGCCTTCTCAGGGAGACAGAGACTGCTAATACCAAGCACCTGACAAGCTCTGACAGATATTTTTCTAATTGGACTTATATCAGATTTCATTTTCATTTTCTTTAGTTCTTATTTGTTCATTTAGTCAAAATTAAAGGGACTGGGGATATAGCTCAGTGGCATAAGCACCTGCTTGGCAAGTGCAAGTTCATGAGTTCGATCCCTGGTACCACCAAAAAAAAGAGACAGAATTAAAAAGAAATCAATGCACAACATTCATATGATAGAGCATTTCACTTATGGGAAGGAGGTGGAAAGAGGGTAGGTTTGTTGCTGCTTCAGCTGAGAAAGCAGTTTGTGAAGGGTTTGGGGCTCATAACAGTGCTGCACCTTCAGGAGCAGAACCAAAGGGAGGTTAAAAAGTGTGTGTTTGCCTTTACAGAACAGAAAATCACTCCAGATTTTCTTACTCTTTTCTTGATTTCTTTTTTAAATTTTTAATACTGTTTAGTTATCAATTGAAAAGTATACACATATTTAAAATATTAACAAATATGAGGTAAGCATAGATTAATTAAAAATTATGCAGATACACTAGTCTAGCATTGACTCAACAAAACACATTGAAACTATATTAACTTGACACTATCCAGATTGCAGTTCAAAGTAAACAATCTTCTCTTGATTTCTTTACTACCCTAAGTCTACATTCCTCTTAGGTGCCCCACTGCCATTAGAGCTTTTTTTAAATGTTCATCTAGCCTCGTATAGCATTTGTCACATTTCTTTGAAAACCTTACAGTTTGTCAAATTATCTCTGTAGTCATCCAGATACCTCTCACCTAATGCCTTTGATGTGGGTTTTGTACAGTCATACAGAGCAGCCTTGCTTTATGGAAATGAGTTTGAGTGAATCTGCCTGTTCACCAAAGCAGAGCTGACGGAAAGTGGGAAAGGCCACAGACCCCACAAAGGTAGTTGTGAAAGGAACTCTGTGGGATGTGTTGTGTGAACAGCATCTCAAAGGTAATGTGGAATGAAGCGCCACTGAAGCCAGGAAACACAGGGAATCCCAGTCTGGCTGGCACTGTGCAGTCAGATGCAGTCAGCCTGTTCATTTGTGCAAAAAATAGGTTTTCTCCAAACTGTTGGTAATGTTGCAGGAACAGACTCTCCCCTCCCTGGCTCTCTTGAGTAAAATGGCTGCCAAAGTATTTTGGAACAGAAACTTAAAAATGTTCTGACTACTGGAAGACAGTAACAAGGGTCCTTTGATATTTTCTGTGTTCACTGTGATCAAGCTGGCATCCGTTTCCTTCTTAGGCAAGGATTCTGAGATACAATTGGCTGGTGCAGGCTGATGACCTGACTACTTCTGTTGAGGATACACTGTTGTGGGAGGCAATCCTATTTGGATTGGAAGTCCTGAAAGAACAGCAGTTTACAGATGAGTTCTTGTGGAGCCCATCAGGGAGAAGATGGGAACGGCACACAACAGGAGATATCTGACAATTAAAACCAGCCCTTGCCTGTGTGGTCTTGTATTTCTCATCATGCTATGGAAATGGACTGCTGTGAGGAGGTTTGGATTTCTGACAGTTTATAGAGCCAAAAACTTGTTAAAGCTTATTTTTAAAGAAGTGAGGAAAATGACAAGTCTCTTAAAACTTTAAGAAAGTTATTTAACAGGTCTGGTGAGCATAGGCCTCCAGCCTGCTCGGTCATGGGATCACACTGCATGACAGAGAATGTGAGGGTGGGCTAACCCAGACTCAGAAACAATTGCAGAATGTACTATGCCTTTCCAGGAAGCTAGTTCTTTTTATGTTTAAGAAAAAAAAATTTGGATTGAGAATTTACTATGTTCATTTAAAAATACCATGTCAGTAAATGGAAAAATAAAGAGTATAAGCTCTGTTCTCACCACCTAAAACCAACCTCAGTCATTCTTTTTGCTTTTAGTTTTCACTGTGCTTCAGATAAAAATGTAATTGTACCTATATGATAGTCCATGCAGAGTTAAGACATTGACTCTAGTTAGTAGGCAGCTGTACATGTACTGGGCAGCGAATGAGCTAAGTCAGACTATATATTCCCTTTGGTTAACCTGCATAATTTGAGCAGCTTAAGGTGTGCACCATGGAAAAACATCTGAACAGACAGGTGTAACATCAGAGGGTGCTTAAAGGCAGTGATCATAGAGGTACAAGCTAGAGAAAGGCAACTGAGTCAAAAAGGCCTAAACATAGGAAGTCTGCTAGCAGGAGGAAGACATCATGCATAGGAATTACATAATTGTACTTGTGGCATAATAACAAATATCATGATAGTAATACTAATAGATTGTTGTCTGCCAAACCCTGCACAAAGATGTTTTATGCATGTTATCACATCTAAATTTCATTTAATAAGCTCTTACTTTCTTGATGAGAAAACTTCGTCTTGTAGAGATGAGCTAAAACTTAAGTTTGTGAGAACAGATAATTAACAAAGCAGGAATTTGAATTTACTCCTTTTTCTCTGAAAACCGGGCTCAGGTAATTTGATTTGTTGGCATTTTGAAGAATAGACAGGCAGGGGAGACCAGATGTAGGGTGTGTACCTGCACGGGGGTTTCAGTATTCAAGAGAGAAGAAGGTTCGAGGTAAGGATGCTGCAATGAGGATGGAGAGGATGGAATAGCAGTGAGTGCAGTGTACTAGGAAGGTCCCCTACCTGTGTAGGGAGGCACGCTACAACTGTGGCTCCAAAATGTCAATATGTATCCAGTTCTGATGGAAGTTTTCTTTAGTTTTGAATGCAGATTTTCATAGTACACTGTGCACCTTAAGAGTCAGAATTTCTGGAGTATAGCTTGGAGTTTTCAAAAGGACTTTAGATGACGCAGAATTCTTCCACATTCAAGAACCACAGCTCTATCAGTCTTGATTTATGTATTTGCAGTAGAACATGAGCAAGAGAGAAGATTTTAGGATGACAGCCAGCTTTCTGAATTTTGTGGCTGAGTGAAAGCAGGTTCCCTCCATTAAGCTAGGAAATAACAACAGGTGTGGAGGATAAGGTGCTGAATTCAGTTTGGACATGCCGAGGTGGACTGATCCTCTGGGTAGTTGAATACCAGAGTCTAAAGCTTGTAGTAGAGATTGAGACAGCCAGTCTAGACAGAGAGGACGTTGGTGTTTGGGAAATAGTTGTTATACATTCTATATAGAATTTTCAGCTACCCAAACCCTTCAATATTGTCTCAACCACTATATAATTTCTCAAAATCTTAAGTAATTCTTTTATGATTCTTGATTAAGTCTATTGATTTTCTTTCTGGTTTTTTTTTTTTGTGTGTGTGTGTTTGGATAAAACCCAGGTCCTTTCCCATGCTAGGCAAGCACTCATCATTGAACTAAATCCCCAGCCCCAAATATATTGCTTTGGAAAATTAAATTACAATCTTTTTATGCTTCCTTAAGAGTCATACACTCTTACAAGTACATATTTGTGCCATTTCATTGAATTCAAACCAGCAATTTGTTAAGGTTAAATTTTATTATCTCTGTGTTTTAAATGAAGAGATTTAGGGAGGTTATGCAACTCACTCAATAAAGAATTGAACGTTTGAGGTATGGTTTGAATCTGAGTCTATATCTGACACTAGGCTAAGAGCTTTGGGGATTTTTTTTTTTCCTCTGGTACTGGGAATCGAACTCACAACCTTGCGCTGTGCTGCTGAGCTAAATCCCAGCCCCCAACCTTTGGGATATTTCATGATAAGAATGTTCCTAAGTCAGTAAAATTTTATATTACCTCTGTAAAAAGCAGCACAGTATAACTTGAGTAAATTTTTCAGGCTAACTCCAAACTATGTTTAACGGTAGGAAAATCCATTTTTAAAATGAGTTCAATGATTTTTGAGAAATGAGTTGTTTAGTAAATAATAAATTATAGTTAGTAGATGAATTTCTCTGTACTTGCTACAGATCTGTATGGTTAGGCTGATCAAAGACCTTTCCATCATTGTCTACAGCATGTCAGGTAGTTTGAATTTATATTTGCTCAGAGAAAGTAGTGGGGAGGGGTGTGGGGTTGATTTTTGTTTCTGGAAATTCTCTTGCATGTGCTTTATCCAACTTTGGTTTGAAACTAAAATGAGTTCTTAGTAAGTTCAGACTGAAAATATTTCTCGGCAATAGCATTGTCTTTCTTTTAATGTGGATAAACACAGACATCTGGTATGTCTTCTGAGTAGTACTGGTTAGAGTAAGTAGTGCTGCTGAAAAATATGTAGATCATTATGAAGACTGTCAGGTTAAGTCAACATGCTAGGAGAAATGGTACTCTTTTTCATGAGTCATATAGCTGAAACTGTGTGGTAGCATCTGGACCAACAACTGTAATAATGATACCTAATCTTTGTAAGTGACACATATCTAGACCAGATGACTAGTTAGGCTGACCCCAGCCAGACTTTTGGTATAAGAATAGAAGAAATGCTACTAGAGTGATCATTTTCCAAAGGGATATCAAATATGGTAACACTATCATAACTTTAATGTGTTCTCAAGACATTGTGCTTACTAATATTCATGATAAAATAAATTCCCTTAGTGTGTAAAACATGGAAATATTTGGATTATGATCTAGGAGATAAAAGCCCATCATTATTTAAGAGTTAGGTGGCTAGTTTGCCCCAAGCTATAATAAGTGTGAAGTTAGGAAAATCTCACTTGACTGGAAAAAGGCAATCTTACTATAAAGTGTGCTTTCCCCAGCCCCACCCTAATGGTACATTCCTTATATCTCAGGTGTGCCTGTTCAGTGTCAAGTTCCAGGCACACAGATGCCCTGTTCTGGCCCCACTCCAAGGCATGTATAAAGAGACCTCCTCTTTGGATTTCATGAGGCTTTGGTTCATAAAAACTTGAGTTCAAATCTTCATTATACTAGTTACAAGCTTTGGTGAATCACTTGTCTTCTTTGGCCCTTATTCTACATCTTTAAAACTGGCAAAACAAATCCTCATCATAGCGTTATTATTATGATTAAAATCAGAACAGATATAAAGACTGAACACCCCTGAGGTACTCAAGCAATAATTATTGAGTGGCCATTTCTGTCTCCTCATGCCTCAAAACAGATCTTTCTCAATCATTTGTTTGACTCTGTTTAATCTGGAATAAGAAATGAAGCCATGCATTATGCTTAGCAAGCTCTTAAAGCACTAATAACTTGAAAGAATGAGTTGGAGGTTTATATCATATATAATTCTTTCTTTATTGAATCTTTCTTCTGTTCACAGAATCTGAGGCAGATAGGATGGGGAGAATAACGATCAGCTGCTCAATGTTTTTAAACCCCAGAAATTACTTAATTTATTTCAATATTTTTCTCTATTTGAAACTTTTAAAAAAACCTGTAAGTTGCTAAGCTACCATCTTCTGTATTTGATCAGTATGGCCCAAGTTTGCATTGCTTACTGTGACAATGAAATATTTTCTTCAACATTAATCCTCTCTGAACATCCTGGAATTTTAAAAATTTGATGTAATGCACATTTATGGCAAGCAGTGCAGATTGCCTACCAACAGCTATTCATAATCTCTTGCCAAGAAAACCCTAATTGTTCAGTTATTAAGCCTCTGATCTTCATTGGGCATCCTTAGTCTCAGTAGGTAAATCGGGATTAAGAAGGCAATCCTAGCAATTTCTTCTTTCTTGATAATATTTGAGTTAGATATGGTCATGAGGTTTAACCTTGCTTATGAAATGGCAGAGGAAATATGAACAACTTTTGGGTAAGTTTATTTTGTTCTTGAAAATAGTAAAGGAAAAAAAAAAAAAACAAAAAACAAACCACTCTCACAGGAGCCAAGCTGGGCCCCAAACAGCTTCCGGAGCCTCAGTGACCATGCTCAACTGCCCCACCCTCTGCTCCACTGGAGCCAAGTAGGGCCCCAGACAGTTTTGGAAAACTTCACTGACTGCACCCTCACCCTTTCCACACCAGTGTGGGAAATAAGCTGAGCCCTGGACAACTTTTGGAGCTTTCATGGGCCACCCATAACCCACCTCCAGGGGCATGGGAGTCAAGCTGAGCTACAGAGAGCACTAGGAGCCTCAGTGACCACGCCCCATACCTCCCCAATTGGCATGGGAGCTAAGATGAGCCCTGGACAGCTGCAGGAGCCTCAGTAACCATGCTCGGCCACCCCCTCATGGGAGGCAAGCTGAGAGCCAGACAGCTTTGGGAGCATTGGTGACCACACTGCACATCCCTACATAATCACAGAAACCAAACTGAGCACAAGGGACCTTTGGATCCTTGACCTGCCACTCTCACACCATCACAGGAGTGAGGCTGAGCTCCAGGGAACCTCCAGATCTTTGAAAATGAGAAAATGAAGGAGCAAAATGAAATCTCAGACCTCCACCTAACCCAAAACAGGTCCAGGAGAAAATGATATAGAACAGCTTGGAAGTCATACATCTGAAATTTCTGAAATAATAGCAACTGAAGTAAAGAAACAACTCCATGAGGTCATAGAAGACATCAGATAAGAAATAATCTCTCAGGTAAAAAAAGAAATGACAATAATGAAAGAATTGCTCAGCGCATCTAAAGAAGACATAGATTAAAAAAAGAGGAGCCTAGAAAAATGATGAAAACCTTGAATGAACAATATAGGAAAGAATTAGAATGCATGAAACAGATTCAAATGATATCCAAGAAATTAAAAATTCCACCAAAAACTGGCAAAACCACTTGAATGAAGCTGAAGATAGACTTTCAGACCTTGAAGGCAGCAGTGCAGCTAAGGATCATGAAAGGAAGAATCTCCTAAAAATAACAAGGAACCAGGAAATAATTCAACAGTTGCAAGATGATGCAACGAAAAACAATGTAAGATTAATAGGTGTCAATGAAACAGCAGGAGTCAACACAAATGACATAGAAAGATTATTTGCAGAATAGCAGAAAATTTCCCAAGCACGAAAAAAGAATCAGACATACAGGTAAGTGACACACATAGAACTCCAATTAGCCATAACCTAAATAAATCTACATCCAGAAATATAATAATCAAGAGCCCAGAAATTCAGCAAAAGAACAGAATATTGAAAGCTTTTAAAGAAAAGAAACCAATCACCTATAAAGGAAAGCCCATCAGAATCACAGCAGATTTCTCAACACAAATCATCAAATCAAGAAGAGCTTTGAGTGAAGTATTTTAGGTCCTGAAAGAAAACAACTTTCAACCCAGATTGCTGCACCCTGTAAAACTATCCTTCAAAATTAATGGAGAAATAAAATATTTCCCAAAGAACAACAGGAAAAAATTATGACTACCAAATCAACCCCACAAAGAGTGCTAAATGATGTTCTAGGGAGAGATAAAAATGTCCACAATTTCAAGAACAACAATAGAAAGGAGCTACCACGCAGAGCAAGCAGTTAAACAGAGGGAGAAGGTAGGGAACCAACAGCAGGAAAATAGCATGACAAAGGTGTCAATACATATCAACTACAACCATCAACGTAAATGGTCTCAATTCACCAATCAAAAGAAGCAGACTGGCAGAGTGGATTAAGAAACAAAATCCAACAATATTCTGTACACAAAAACCACTTTTAACTCAAAAGGAAATTCATAGACTGAAAGTCAAAGGATGGAAAACAATATTCCATGCTACAGAAAGGCAGAAAAAAGCTGGGGTAGCTATTCTGCTTGAAGGCAATGTGAACTTCAAACCAAGAATGATCAAAAGAGATAAGGAAGGTCACTGCATACTTGTTAGGGGAAAACTGCAAGAGGAAGAGATAACAACCGTAAATATTGATGCACCAAATACAGGATCACTGAACTATTTAAGACAAATTTTAACAGACATGAAAAATGAAATAAGCAGTAACACAATCATAACAGGGGACTTTAATACTCCATTGTCACAAAGAGATAGATCAACCAGACAAAAAATCAGCAAAGAAATAATACAACTAAACCAAACTTGAGAACAAATGGACTTAGTAGACCTTTACAGAGTGTTCCACCCAACAACATCAGAATACACATTTTTCTCAGCTGCACACAGCACATTCTTTAAAATAGACCATATGCTAGCACATAGAACATCCCTTAAGTAAAAGCCAAGGAACTCAAATTATCCCATGCATATTATCTGACCATAGTACAATGAAACTGTAAATTATTGACAAAAGAAATCACATGTGTTCCATAAACACATAGAAATTACATAACAATTTCCTGAACAACTAAAGGGTCACAGAGAAGAAATTAAAGTAGAGATTAAATGATATTTATAGTCAAATGAAAATGCAGATACACCTTACAAGATCCTGTGGGATGCAATGGAAGC
>NW_004955472.1:12201638-12202810 GCF_000276665.1 Chinchilla lanigera | reverse complement strand
GATCAATGGAACAGAATAGAAGATGCAGACACAATTACAAATGCACTCAGCCACCTTGTCTTTGACAAAGGGGCCAAACATGTTCACTCAAAGAAAGAGCCTCTTTAATAAATAGTGCTGGAAAAACTGGCTTTCCATATGCCAAAGACTAAAACTAGACCCATGTCTGTCTTCATGAACTAAACTAAAGTCAAAATGGATCAAAGATCTAAATATCAAAACAGAAACACTAAGGCTACTGGAAGAGAAAGTAGGAAGAAATCTTGAAGACATAGGGGTAGGCAGAGAGTTCATGAACAAAGCCCAAACTGCATAGGAAATACTCATATAATCAACAACTGGGATCTCATCAAATGGAAAAGTTGTTTCATGTCTAGAGAAATCACCAGCAGAGTAAAAAGAAAACCCACAAATTGGGAAAAAATTTTAGCCAACTGTCTCTCAGACAAAGGACTACCATTCAAAACATATAAGAATTAAAAAAAATCAGGCCCCGAAAATTCGATGACCCAATCCAAAAATGAGCATCCAAGATAAATACACATTTCTCAGATGAAGAAATACAAAGGGCAAATATGATATTTGAAAAAATGTTCAATATCATTGTCATGTAAGAAATGCAAGTTAAAACAACTGTGAGATTCCATCTTGCTCCATGAAGAATGGCTATCATCAAGAAATCAAGCAATAACAAATGCTGGAGAGGCTCTGGGGAATAATGAATCCTCCACTGTTGGTGGTAGTGAAGACTGGTGAAACCACTGTGGAAATCAGTGTGGAGATTCCTCAAAAAACTAGGATTACAGGTCCCACTTAACCCAGTTATTCCCTTTCTGGGTATTTTCCCAGAAGAATTAAAAACACACCACATCAACATATGTGCCCCCATGTTTATAGCAGCACAATTTGTCATAGCTAAATCTTGGAAACAACTCAGGTGCCCATAAACTGAGGAATGGATAAAAAAAGATAAGGTATTTTTATACAGTGGAACATTACTCAGTTATAAAAAAGATAAACTTGAAGCCTTTATAGGTAAATAGATGCAACTAGAGACTATACACACAGGTGAAATAAATCAGACACACATGTGTAAATATTGTATTCTCTCCCTAGTGTAAGAGCCTGAAAGAGTTAATAAAACCCAAAAGATGCAATAGATATTGTGAAAG
>NW_004955472.1:12159322-12201468 GCF_000276665.1 Chinchilla lanigera | reverse complement strand
AGGCTGAGGCATGAGGATCGCTGCAAATTTGAGGCCCATCTGGGCTACAAAGTGAGTTCAAGATCAGCCTGAACTGAACAATGAAACTCTGTCTAAAAAAAACAAAAACAACAACAAAAAACAAACAAAAACACTAAAACTACCCTGAATCATCAGAGACAATGATTATTGTTTAAAATATTTCTAGCTGTGTTTCTTACTCCATCTGAAAGCATCTTAACTAATCAATGTTAAGTGCATCTCACAACATTCATACTTATTATTTAAAAATGTTTAGTAGGAACTTTTATTGTTGCTTATATTTGTTCTAAATAAATCAATCTTTTGAAACTCTGATAGTTTCTTTTAAAAAGAGAAGCATGACTTAATTAGTGATTATTCTTAATTTCATGAGTTTCTATAATTTACATATTATTATGATTCTGTTATATCCTTGTGTCATCTGTGCTAAAACTTTGTTTCCTTTAAAAAATTAGATTTATCTATTTTTAAAAGAAACTTTCTAACTATAAATTAAAAACCAAAATCATTTTCTCCAAAGAGAAGATTAGCATCAAAAGAAATGCCATGAACAAAGTAACATTACTAAATTCTTGTCAGACGCAACTGCCTGCAGATTCAGAGCTGGAGGCTTGCTCCTTCTGCTGAGAGTGGAGACTAACTTAGTGTTACTGTAGAAGAGGCAAAATCATCACCAACCAGTTCTATTTCTTTGCCATAATCAGAGGAACTAAAAGAAAATGTCACAGAGGAGATCTTTATCATCTCAGTTTATTTAAATGTAATATACATGTCATCTAAAACAGCTAGTGTGCCATCAGTGTGCTGATTCTCCAACTTGCACGGACAGCCTGACCTGCACAGCCTTCTTGAGGGCCTGACATCCCAAGCGAAACTGACTGGAGTGAAGCTCAGACAGCCTGAAAGGAGGCAGGCCCAAGGATCAGCTCTTGATTGCTGGTATTAGGGAAGGGCATAAGGAGTGGAGTGAATGTTGCAATTGTTTTATTGTACTTGATACTAAAGGGACAATAAATGCTTATTTTTTGTCCTTCATATTAGTGGTGGTTAGCTTTCTGGATTCATTTGTCCCATTGGGAATTTATGGAAAGTGATGGTTCTACTCAAGAGAAAACACACACACACACACACACACACACACACACACACACACACACACACACACACCTTCCGAAGGTCAATGGCCTTAGGCTAAGACCCAGCATTTTGTGTATTTTACAGGTGATTCATTTCACTGGGAACTGTGGTTAGGTGCAAAACATTATTTTTCAAATGTGTCAGTGAATGAAAGTGGTTTGCTACAGTAATTTAAATGAACTAACCTGGAGAGCTAGTTTCCCCTAAACAGCTGCTTTGAATACATTTAAGTTTCATTAATGAAGAGATGAGGTCAGGCTCTATAAAAAGGAAATCAATCACCATGGTAAAGTCATCTGTGTGAACTTTGAAACACCACTAAAGTTATCTAGTAAATTGTACCTGGATGAGGAGACTCCAGACCTGGGTGGAGTTTACAAAGGCTCTTTAGCTAAAACAAACAAAAGTGACTGGTAACTTTGGTTTCCTCTGTCTGAACTTGAGAGTCTGGATGGGTCAGCTACAGCAGCATATCACACACCTGCTTGTCAAACCAAAGGAAAACCCAAATAGGCAGTTGTTTCTTACACTGGCAACAGAGCAAAAATATCACATGATTCTAATTTTTGATGGCCCATTAGCTCTTAAAAACACCACCACATATTTTTCCAGACAAATAATTATTCCTTTGAAAGGCATAGGATGAGTAACAAAGATGAAGTAGACCATTTTAATCTGTAATTTCAAAGATAATATATTTTAAGCTTCAACTGTGTTAACACATTAGTATGCAAGATTAACACATTAAGTTTGTAATAAGAATATTTTTCAGAACATTTTAATAGGCTTATGAAATTAAGAAAATCATAAACTTAATACACTTTTTAATCTTTAAACTTACTATATTGAGCCAATAGTTAATTTCTAACATTTGTAAATGGCTACATATAAGTAGTCACTTTTAAATTCTAACATTGAAAGAAATGTTTGAAGTAAAAGTAGTTGCTCAAAATAATGTTGATGAGACTTTGAATTGGTGATAATTATGTGGTATAATTTTAAGAAAACATATTAGAAGTTCAAATGTTCATTATCTTCAAGTAACTTTTGTTCTATATTAGGAACAGTCCACCATTTTCTTTTAGTTTTTAGTTTACTCATGACTTGGCCAAATCTCAGAATTATCAAATGACTCAAAAATGTCTTTTTAAGGCCAGTGAAAACGAAACTATCTGCTTTATTGGGTTGTGAGTTTAAATTTGTCTCTAGAATGATTTAAAATTTAACTTCTTAGTAATTTCATGATATCATGCTAGCCACAAGTGAAACATGAAAATTTCATTTTTACCTCTGAAAATTCTTTTCATCAAAGCAAACAAAGACTGATCAAATTTAGTCAATGGCAATATGTTCCAGTGACTTGGCACAGAATCTACTCTCACCAACAATGTAAAAGGATTCCTTCTTTCTCTCAGCCTCACTGGCATTTGTTATTATTTGAGTTCTTGATGACAGCCATTATTTCTGGAGTAACAAGTAATCTCAGTATTGTTTTAACTTGCATTTCCTACTGGCTGGGGATGTTGAAACATTTTTTTCATGTATTTATGGGCCACTTGTAGTTCTAAGAAGTGTCTGTTTATTTCAGTTGCTCATTCCTTCACTGGGCCTTTTATTTTGGGTGGTCTAATTTTTCAAGTTCTTTATATAATCTAGATATTGGTAAAATTTTCTTTCCCAACATGATTCTCCAGGAATGGGCCACAGTATTGTTAATGACCCAGAGGCAATCCAAGCATTGGCCTTCAGAGCCAATTAATAACAACAACTATGTCACCCTAGTGATAGCAACAAAATCAGCAACAATAATAGCATCAAAGACAAACTGGATGTTGACATACCCTACAAAACAATAATGTACTCCTTTAGCTATAAAAAAGATCTACACTTACAGCATAAACACTAAGACAAACCAAATATTAACAAACAGTAAATACCTACTAAATGCAGCAACTGTACCTCCAGTGACAGTAGAACAATATTGAGGAGTAATAGTATAGAATAACTGTCTAAAAATTAATAAAGCTTAATAGTTATATTGGTAAAGAAAGAACAGGTAGAGGATGGGAGAATAAAAGAAAAATTTGAAAACTTAAGCAGTAGAAGATGAGAATAGTGAGATTAATGATCCTACGAGGTGGCATGGTGGCACACAGTTGTAATACCAGCACTCCAGAGGCTGAGGCAGGAGGATTGGGAAGAGTTTGAGGTCAGCCTGGACTACATAGTGAGTTCAAGGCCAGCCAGAAATATATGGTGTCTGTCTCAAAAAAGAAGAATCCTACGAAGGAAATTAATAGAATTAGATACAATTAACAGGAAAGAACCAACAAGAAAAAAAGAAACAATGAAGTAAAAGAGGAAAAAAGGAAAACATTAAAAGAAAAATAGTAACAAGAAAAAAAGAAAAAGAAAGAAATTCAACACTCCCCAAAGCCAATGGATAAAAGAGGAAATAAATTTTAAAATTTTTTTCTGCATTTTTGAATGAGTGTTTTCTTTTCAGGGTCTGCAGTCTTGGGACCCAAGTCACCATGGTGAGAAATAGGTTTTGTCTTTTCTGTCAAAGCACAATGCTAAAACAACTCCATTTTGGATTTAAATGACCTGGCCATCTACACCCCGGCATTAATATTCTGAGCTCAGAGAAATGGTGACTATGTTTTCCCAGAACACAGCCGCTTCCCATGATAAGAACCAAGGACTTTTCATTCCAAACCCCACAGCCTCTCTTTAACTTACTCAGAAACGCACCAACATACCACCCCCAGCCACTCAAATTAGTCAGTCAGGTGAGATTGTAAGCTTTTGAATTCACCAATGAATTTAAAGGTCAGCGGCTTGTCATGAGCTAGGGATTAAAGGGGCAGCCCTCTTTTGTCCTGTGAGCCTGCTACCTCATGCTTGCACCCTTCTGCAGAAATAAAATGCCTTGCTGAGATTGCTTGATGTCTAAGTGCTTTATTATCTGCACCAACAAATTGAGTCTGGTAACTTATTTCCAATAGCATTTTCTCAGTCTAGCTTTATGGGCTGTGGGTTTGTGAGGTGTCCATACACCCCAGGCTGTGGCAATCATCTAAGCCAAATTATGTCCTTGCTCATGTTGGTAGATAGGAAAAGCAATCAGAACACTGGTCTCCGTGCTTTGTGTAAGCAGCAGGGTAATGATTCAAGCAGACCACTCTGCTTAATGCCAGCGCATTAGGATGAAAGTATTATAAAGGCAACTTAAAACTGATTATATATGTGTACTTTGTTGTTGATTTTATTCTCAATGATTAACTATGTGCTAGTTGGTTAGTTTAAATATTTCCTAAAAATAATATCCTTAAAGCAAAATTCAATCCTAAATCTCTCTGAAATTCCATTGATATTGGTAGAAATGATGATGATTCAAGGCAATAAATACGCGGATTTAATTGCAAGCAGTGTTTTGAGTGTGCTGCTGGAGCTACCAAGGAAGTTCACCTGAGAGCTAGTTTTGAAGTCTGTGCCTCTGGGTCTCTGGGCTTCTGGACCACATGATCTTCCTAGCAGAATTTCTGAATGTTTCCCTGGTCTCTGAAATTTTAATATGTTCCATATTATTTTATGCATTAGAAGATTAAAACTGTCTTAGATTTTAGTTTCTGGGGACTCAAATCATTTCCCTTTTTTAAGGAGGTAATAGATAATAGCTTTTCTATTTCTTTTTTTATAGCTAAGAATAAATCATGGGAAACCTGTTACATTTTATTTGTTAAAAATGAAGAGCTTCAGAATAGAGCTAAATATGATTTTTCCAAAAAAACACCAAAAAGTATAGTGCAAAGCACCTCCTCATTAAATACAGACTTTCACTTTGTGATGGACTGCATCAACAGTTGGAGTTGCTTTTCCATTTCTTATAGACTTCCAAGTAAAAGGAAAGAAACTGAAAACACTGTAACCCTTCATAACCCTCTGTTCTTCGTTATCATGAATGTTGTTACAGCTCTGCCATTTACTAAGCATTTACCATATGTCAGGCCCTGAGCTAATTGCCTTCAAACATGATCTAATTTAATCTTCACAGTGAATTTTCTGATAGGTGGATTACAGGACTTTCAGTTCATACAGATGGTACAGGACAGGCTAGGTAAACTTTAGGCTTTCAGTAATGGCTTTTATATGGTGATGATGACCTAAAAATAGAGGACTAAGTGGGTGGGGAAGAAAAGAAAACCCATTGGTTACACAACTTCAGTTTTGATTCATAACAGATATCAAAACTGAGGCTCAGTAAGTTTCAATATTCACCACAGGCACCCTGTCAATAATGGAAATGCTCAGGTAAGTTTTTCGGCCTTCTCTTCCTCCTCCACCAAACCCCAGTTTTAGGCAGAGGGTTAGACTATGGTGGTAAAATCTCCCCCAACCATGAGCTAGTTTTGTGATTTATGGCAAATTACTCAACTTCTCTGCATATCAGCTTATTTGTTTGTATTTTTTTGTTTGTTTGTTTGTTTTTTGTTTTTCTCCGGTACCGGGAACCCAACTCACGACCTTGCGCTTGCCAGGCAGGCGCTTTGCCGCTGAGCTAAATCCCCAGCCCCTGTATTTGTTTGTAAAATAAGGATCACGTGGTATGGATGTCAGAGAGGTTTTGTGAGTACTAAGTGGCTGTGTGTATATAATGCAAATCAATTAAAGCAGTGCTTCACAAATATATCAGTTTATAGGTATTAGTAATAATTATTAAACCTTGGAAATCAAATGCAGAATATAAAGTGATTAATTCTAAGGAAAACTGAAGAAGAATTGCTTTCTGGTTGTTTCACAAATTCATTGTGAAGGGAGTGTACCATACCCCATGTCTTATGGGACATGATGCTGTAACCAGGCTGGAAGAAACTCTGGTAGGTAGTAGAGGGTCATTATGACCACACGCAGGGAAAAAATACTCTTGGAGATAAAGATCTCACTACAGTGGACATTGAACTCCTATTTATGAAAAGAAGCAGAATGAGAGGTTACTGCAAAGATTCTGATTCTAACTGTTGCTTCAGAATCAAAAGGCAGAAAGACATGCTCACTACAAAGTTCTGGAAGTGAGACAGAAATACATGTCTCTTTATTTGTATAAGGATAGGAAGTATGCATTTGTCCCTAGCATATTACATTTAGATTTCTGCAACTATAAGATTGTTTGGTTTTAAAGACAAGACCTGAAGGGTAATCTAAATAAAAAATGTAGGTGCTACTTAATCACACTTAGAGCTCTTCAGTGTGCCGCCATGAAAGTGAAGAGGACAGAGAGGAAATCACCAAGTCATGTGTTTCTTGAACCCAGAATTATTCTCCAAGTCACAGGGCACATGTTATAGGTAGCCTGAACTGACTTCAGGATACAAAAAAGACTGTCTAGAGTAAACTATGAAACTAATCAATTTAAGAAGTGACAAAATACAAATAGCTTCAAGAGACAGACAAACTTTAAAAAGATGTTATCTAGAGTGCATCTTATGATGGAGGCTAAGGCCAGGGTCTGGTTTGAGGACATAAAATGGGACAATCTCTGTCCATTGGAAACTCAAAATCTAGAAATATGTACAATTCATTATCATTATAAAATGTGAGAATATAAAAACCCATAAAAGTGCTAAATCAGAATCAAGGAGCAAGTGAATCAGGAAAATTTTATTTCTGGTCTCGGGAGTCAAACTCAGGACCTCAGGCTTGCCAGGCAGACGATGCAGACTTTTTTTTTTTTTTTTAATTAAGCTACATCTCCAGCCCCTTTATTTTTTAAAAAATTTTGAAACATGGCCTCACTAAACCAAGAAGTTACCCAGGCTGGGCTGGAACTTGTGGTTTCCCTGCTCCAACGTCACAGAGTGCTGGGATTACAAGCGTATGTCACCAAGCCTAACTACGAGAAATCTTGTATGGGCCATCATGGTAGTAGGAGGTGCTGGTATTAAAAGGTCTTCCTTCAACTGTGTGAAATCTGAGCTTACTGTTGAGACATAATGGGAAATCACCAGAGGAGTCAAGGGCAGGGAAATCTTGTCAGAGTAAATCATGGAATTAATGAATTCCAGAAGAGAAGAGTATATAAAAGACAACTTTGAGCATTTTGGGAAAGTATACAGTTTTATTGGTAGGTATGTTTGGATGTGTTTGTACATCACCTCCATTGTGCTAAGTACTGCATCAGTATTAGAGACAAAAGATGAATAAAACTTTATATTATCATTAATTAATTAATTAATTCATAACTATGTACCAGGCATTACATACAATAATGAGGAAGTAGACTTGCTCCTGCCTTTGTTGAGATTACAGTCGAGTGGGTAAATGGACAAATGCCTAATATACCATAGTCTGGGTGGTGTATGGGAGCAGTGCTCAAATTCAGTCTACATGGCTACAAGAGTGACATTTTTAAAACTTGCATAAATCCTGAAGTGGCTCTAAGTAAAAGCTTCAGGTTAAGATCCAAGATCCACAGCATGACCTCACCATTTCAGCCTCTCCTCATGACCCTGGCTCTGTCCTACAGGTATTCCATCTCCAGTCACACTGACCTCCCTGGAGTTATTAAAACACCCTGTGTTCTTTCAAGACTCAGAGAATTGGTGCCTTAGATTTATTCCCCCTGCTGTTCCTCACCTGGCCCTCTCCAGCACACTCAGGTTATCAGACTCAGGCATCACCTGCTTGCCCTTTTAACCCTCCCTTCGCTTTGCGATTTGGTGACTTTGCTTGGTGGCTTTAACAGTTCCCTGAAGTTACTTTTCTTTGCCTGCTGGGTTTGCAGTGTGTGGTTTGTGCAGTGTAGAAAGCAGACCCGGGATTACACCTTTCTGAACTTACGTGGTCAGACGCAGTGCTATCTTCCATCCCTAAGACCACAGGGAGAAAAACAAAACAAAACAAAAAAACAAAACAAAAAGACCACAGGGAGTTTCTGTCCATTTCCCCAGCCTGTCTGTCTTCCTACTAAACCTTCCTCAATGAGTCTATGTGACCAACTGAGTCAGAGTAACTAAGTTTCTTCATGGGAAATGCTGAGTCTACTGCTGACCAGCTTATTGGATTTCTTTAACTACTCTGTCTCCCTGACCATTTGGAAAGTGTGTAAAGGCAGTGACAGTCTGGGGTTTGAGAGTGGAGACCATAGTGATAAACTGGATCCATTTTATGAGAGTTTAAGGGCTGCAGGTCACTGACTCAGAGATATCTGAGGAAAAGAAAAAAAAGAGAGCTAAGAGAAATCTGATAATTAAACTCGCCCACAAAGTTTAATTATTTTATTCTAATATCAACATTTTGCCAAACTTTAATAACCCTATACTTATAACTTTATCGTTTACTGTGAGCAACAAAACTGGAAAATAACAACGATTTTCAAAGACCAAATCACCTCTGTATGCTATCAGCTCCAGATTTCTGTACAGACACAGCCTAAAAATGCAGACATTGTTCCGTTCCCGAACCACAGCCCCAAAGTGAACTTGTTTACAATTCTAAAAATAATCTTTTCCTTTAAAGATGAAGCCTCAGTGAAAAGCATGCCATTCGTATGATGAAAACCAGGTAGGAAACGTAGTGCTGAAGACTGAGTAGTCCATGTGTTTGTGCTCTGTGCGGCATTCTTTAGGTCTCACGGTAACGTTCTGAGATAAGATCTTTGCAGGCCTTTCGGCCTGCTGGCACTTTCTTTGGCCATGGCCTGATATAACAGGCAGACTGTCTTTCATTGTTTTGGTTGTGAAGCTTCTTTGTGGTTCCCTTCGGAAAGAGCTGAAGGCTGAGTCAAAGCTTTTACCCTCCTGGCTCCATATTGTTCAGAGTTCTGAAGTAGTAAGTAAAAGTCCCTTTTCTTGGGTACTTCCTTGATAGGAATTCTCGGCAAACTCAGAGGGTCACAGCATCCATTTATATAGAGGGGAAAAAGCAATATTTAAAACATTATAGATGCAGCAAGGGGCATTTTGTGTAAGGAAAGTTCAACCTAATGTCTTTACATGTGCTTGTATGTCTTAAAAATAAAACATTGGAAGGATCTAAGCAAACTATTAAAGGTGATTACCTACAGGGCTTGGGAGTCACAGCATGCATAAAAATTGGGTGAATATATTTTTAATCACATTGATTTTTGAAACATATGGTGCTACTTCAAAAATAAATTAAAGATGGAAAAATAAAGTCCCCTTGGTATTACAATATGTGTCAGTGGTGTGTTTACTTTCTGGATCCTAAAAATCCATCTCCATTCCCCTGTGATATTTAGACCCTCAGAGCTCTGCTAGTTCCTTCGGATGTGTTCTCCCATTTCATACCTTCTGGAGCCATTCCAGGCAGACAGCACTGTCCATGTTTTCCGATGAGGATACTAGGTATTGGGACATTAATAGGCTAACCTAAAATCAGAGTTAGACGTGGCAGAACCACAACTAGGAAACTGGCATTTTCTGACTTCAGAGCCAGTGCACTTTCCCCTGTGCTATATGGACCACACCTACCCTACTGAGATGTGCTGATTACATCCAGGGGCCAAAGGACAGAGTCATTAAACACACATTCTGGGTACTGTGACAAGCCTTTGTGATGCAAGGGAAAGAAAAGAGTAGTGAAGACAGGAAAGGTCACAAAGAGGCCTAATACCAGCAAGATGTGCTGTTGATATAATTAAGCACAATGAGGGTGGCAGTACAGAAAGAACATTTCATTGAATTGGGAAAGTTCATGGCAGTTTTCCCAGAGATGGGTCTTGGAAGGCAAATGGTATTTAGCTAGCAGGAAAGGGTCAAGGGTATTCCAGGCAGTGGGAACAACATGTACAAAAGCATAGTTTTAAGACAGCGCTGCATTTTCCAGGAGTAGCCAATAGCTAGGCATATCTCAAGAACAGTGTCATAGAGAGAAAGGAGGCCAGAGATGGGAAAGTCACTGTGTGCCAAACTTAGCTGGACTTTACTTAGCCGGGAAAGCTCATAACCCATTTTAATAGCAGAATGAAAAGGGAGGAAAATCTAATTACTCTGGCAGGATAGGACACCAGGAAATGAAAGGAAAATAGGTCTGATGTTGAAAAACTGATTGAGTGATGATTATAATTATGTAGTTTAGTTTTTAGATGCACATACATGTACTTCCTTAGTATTTTATTTTCTCTGAAATTAGGATACATTTTACAATCAATAAGGTGTCAAAATTAAATTGGCAGCATTATTTTTTAAAAAAGTCTTTATTCAAGTGTAATTTATGTACCATGATTTTGTCCACTTTAATTGCATAATACAGTAATTATTATGAATATACTAAGTAATCATCATCACAATAGTTTTGGAACATTTTCCTTATCTTAATATGATTCTTTGATTATTTAATTAGGCCTCACTCTTACCCAAACAACCACTAATATAACTTTTGGGGGCATTTTCTATAAATGGAATCATGTAATACATAATGTTCTGTGTCTAGCTCCTTTCTGTTAGCAAGTTTTTCAGGTTTATGAATATAGCTGCAAGTATTAGTAACTTTGTCTTTTTTGAATGATCAAATAGTATTCTATTGTGTGAATAAACCATATATATTTTTTTACATTCACCATTTGAAGAACATTTTAGCTGTTTTCTCTTTTTGGTTGTGACGAGTAACCGTGTTATAAACGCTCATGTTTAACTCTTTATATAGAGGTATTTTTTCCTTGGGTAGACACCTAGAGGTAGATAGTTGTATGGAAAATTAATATGTTACTTTTTAAGAAACTACCAAAATGTTTTCCAAAGGGATATACTGTTTCATAATTCAACAAAGTGTGAGTGTTCCCCTTTTTCCTCATCCTTGCCAACTTTTGTTGCTATTTTTCTTTCTGACAGACTTAGGCCTAGTAGATGTGAAGTATGAACATTGTGGGTATAATTTCCTGAATTATGCCTGGTGTATTTTCACATGCATATTAGCATTTCATATCTTCCTTTGTAAAATACCTATTTAAGTCTTCAGTTCATTTGAAATTGTGTTGTCCTCTCCCTGAGTTAGAACCCTTGCTGTTCTTAAGTTTATTTTTTGTTGTTTTTTTTTTTTTTGGTTTTTCTCCAGTACCGGGAACCAAACTCACGACCTTGCGCATGCCAGGCAGGCGCTTTTGCCGCTGAGCTAAATCCCCAGCCCCTGCTGTTCCTAAGTTTAGACTGAGGATAGCTGTCCACCACTATGGAGACATATTTCTGACCATATTCCTGAAACTTTTAAATTCCTGTAGGTTTTAAGAGGATTTTTCTATTGTTTTCCTTATTTTCAGAGTATTTCCATGGGACAAAAAAATCCATTAGGAAAATTATTACAACTTTCCCTCCTCATTGCTGACTCAACCAAGAATTATGTCTTTGTATTACTTTTCCATTTTACAGTACTGCACTTTTGATGCTCAGAATAATTTTAGCCACCTTCATTGACAGACTGAAAAGGTCAATTTAGTTGAGGTGTTTTACTTTATTGTTCTGCAGGACATTTACAGTCTGAAATCCAGGGGTAGGTAGCTCTAGAGATAGGAGAAATAAGAATCTTTAATAAATTAAATATAGAGGCTGGGCTGATTTTTAATTTTGTCTAAAATAAGGATGGAAAACTGACTTGATTTCTTTTGCCTTTGATGAACAACTTTTCTTTTTCTTCTAATTTAATCACTCATGCATTATCAAGCCTCTACCTTAACCTTTTTCAACACACATACACACACACACACACACACACACACACACGCGCGCACACACACAGAGTTCTAGATTCTAAATGGATTGAGTGCAATTAAGCCACCACTGTGAAAATAAGAGGAGAGGCCTGGAAGGAAGAAGCATATTACCATTTCAACAGAACAGCTCTCTCTGCCTACACCAAAGATGAGCAAGAGGTTAGTGGCTTGGGCTGGCAGAATGAGTTGAGAAGGAGAAAATCAAGGCTTCTTCTTGGTTTTGTTATGAATTATCTTAAATACTGTTAGAAGAATCAGTGGGCTATAGAGGCTGCAACTGACCGCTTATGGCCATAATTCAGCTCTTAAACGTGTTTGTTTGTACCTGTAGTGTGCCGCTTGGCTATTTGGTTTTTGAATTAACGCTTAAAATATAAGAGTTGGAAAATAACATTTCAGCCATGTCCAGTGGTACAGGCCTGTAATCTCAAGTACTTTGGGAGCCCAAGGCAGGAGGATAGAAAGTTCAAGACCAGTCTAGACTCTGGCTCAAAAAACAAAAAGATGAAAACATGTTGAGGATGTAGCTTGGTGGTGGAATACTTGCTTAGCATGTGTGAAGATCTGGATTTAATCCCAGCGCCACAACAACAAACAAACAAGCAGTCAATAAAATTGTGTTAAGATATGATCATTCTAGGCGCATATTTTCCCAGAACAGTTGAAATGGTTGAAATGGGGCTGGGGATTTAGCTCAGTGGCAAAGCGCCTGCCTTGCAAGCGCAAGGTCGTGAGTTCGGTTCCCGGTACCGGAGAAAAACTAAAAAAAAAAAAAAAAAAAGAAATGGTTGAAATGAGTTGAAATGGTGGGCACTTCTTTTGGACAGGACACTTGTTCTCACTTTTACTGCAGTGTATTTGCACTTTTTGTTGTTTTCCTACCTTTGAGACTATCCGTTTTAACAATGAGCAGGTAGATGGTAACAAAGCCAGAATTCCCCCACCTAGGCCACTTGTTCATTGCATTACCTGCATGATCCCTCACAAGGCATTTGCAGTCGTAACTGTATTAGTTGCCTTTATCATAACCAATTACTGTGAACTTAATGGCTTTAAAGCAACAAAAGCAACAAAAATCTGTACATGGTTCTGAAGACAGGAAGTTGAAAGGCAAAATGTTGGCAGCGCCTTATTCCCACAGAAAATCTAGCAGAGAATTGGTTCACCTCTTCTGGCTTTGGACATTTCTTGGTCTGTGGCTGTATCACCATGATCTCTGCCTCCATCTTCATTCGCCTTTTTTTCTCCCAGCATCTCTCTTCCGTGTGTTTCTTACAAGGACAACTGTTATTGGGTTTGTTGCTCATCCGACCATCCAGACAGTATCATCTCCAGGTCATTAACTTTCTTCTTGAGAAAGTCATATTCATAGGTTCTGGGAATTCAGACGGGTACATATCTTTTTCTTTGGGGAGGGGGCAGGCAACACTTAGCTCACAACACTAACCAAACCGTAGAAACTTGGGGTACATTCAAGCCGAATGGGGAATGGAGGTCTGTGCCATTCATCAGGATAAAGAAACGGAATTAAGACACAATCGAATAATTTTATCTCAAGTCCTAGTGTGCCAAGGGAATCAAATATCCTTAAATTCTGAGTTCCTTGCACTTTTGTAAGTAAATGAGGGAAGATTTAGTTTATGTGAACTACCAGTTCCACCTTGGCTTACTGCTCTGTGTAATTGCTTGCCTGACCTTGGCCATAGTCATTGCCTGGATATGCTATCTCTTATCTGCTTATTGCTTTCAGTTGCCTAAAACCACAAGAACCATGTAAAGGGGGCTGCAAACATGACATTTAAATTAGCTTAGAATGAGTACTCTCTTTTTTACTAAATGAGGGGATGATGCAGAGGTTTGGGTAGGAGATGTGAAACTAGGTAGTATACAAAAGGAGGCACTCACAGATTTGGGCCTGAACCATGGCAATCAACTCTGCCATGCCTCATGAACCTCAGAAAAGCACTCCTCTCAGAAAGCTCCTAGCTGTCTAAGTTTATGGGCTCATGGCAGACCTCAGAGGCAGTCCTAGCACTCATGTAAAGTTCCTATTGCAAGAATCAGAGATGTGGAGATACTGGGGCAGATCAAATAATCAGGAGTATAAACAGCACAGAATCAGGAGTATAAACAGCACAGGAGTAAAAACAGCACTGAATCTAGATTCAGAATCTAGAATATGATTTCTGCCTATTAACAGATTGCAGGAGTCTCTGCATTCTAGTGTTCTAGTGTTTTCCTTCTAGGGAAGATTGTGTGTGTGTGTGTGTGTGTGTGTGTGTGTGTTGGAGAGAGGCACTGAGAAAATCATACCCATCTCTCACGTATCATAACTACAACTGAGCAACTATACCCTCAGATGTAATCTGGAGATGTATGTCTCTGTTATCCCTAGAGACATATAACTGGAACAGTTTAGTCTTGGTTTGCTGAGATCTGGATTTTCTTTGCTGGAGAATAACAACCAGCGAAGAGAAAAGGCTAGGCAGAGGCTAGTTAGAGGGAAAACCCAAGTAGCTTTGCTTACCTCTGGACTATTGTTAGGGGTTGGGGAAGGCAGGACGATGGCTGCCAGAGAGAAGTGCCTGACATTTTTGCATGCTGACATCAAGCTTCCAAGCTGCTACCCACTGGTGAGTAAACAGCAGAAGGCCCATATCATTCGAGAGCTGTTGTCCAATCAGAAGACATGTGGCCATACCTCAGACATTTTTCCAAACCTCAGTATTTTGCAGGCTTCAAACAGCTCCTTCTGAAAAAGAATGTAGAAATGATTATAGTTATAACAGGCACAGAACTTATGATAATAATAACAACAAGAAAAACTCCACATTTGTTTTTAAATCAATTTATGACTGTAGATAGCCAGTTTCTTATTTAAAAATATTCTAGCCTTTTCTCTTTATGGTGAGGCAAGAGGGAGGCATTCTGGAGGATCTTTTGGTGCCTGGGGTTTTGTATATACTGAAAACAAGATATACTGTAATGACATTTATACACAGGAATAGCGTTGTGTTCCAGTGATAGTTATTGCAACTGAACAGGTGTACTCATGGATTGTAGCTGTTGTGAGAATTTGGTGTACAAATATGCATATACGTAAATTCTGTGGTAAAATAAAAGTTGTAGAATCTCTTCTAATCTTACTAGTCAAGTTAGTATTGCTGTTTAGTAATCTCTCCCAGTTGAACCCATTGAGCGGGAGTCATTGCAGAAATATGGATGAGGTAACATGTAAATTATTTTCCTTGTGCAGCACAAATGTGCTCGTCAGGGAAGAACAGAGTCCCTTCCATAGTACTGTCATATCATGGAGTCAGTCATAAAGGGAAACGGCACTATAAAGATTAACTAGATTTTGCTCATGAAGGTCAGGAATCTAGATGGCATACCATAAACTGGTTAGAAATGGAAAGTGACTATATAGATGGAGGCCATATGAGCGTTTGACTCTGACTTTCCTGAAAGTCCTTACATCTGGTTTTGATTGTCAGGAGCAAAAGGGTTCACTTGCCCAAGTGATGAGTCTCTCTGCATGGCTCTGGGGATGAAGGGATCTCATAAATAGTGTCTGCAGTATGGTAGCACCACTAGGAAAACAGAAAAATTGGACCACATACGGTGAAAAGCTTATATCCAACACTGAGATTACTTTCATACTCCTGGAGACCTTTATAATCTTGTCTGTCTTATATTCTGAATATAAAAAGTTGAAGGGAGACTATATAATAACTGCCTTTTCATATTTCTATCTATTTGTTCATTTATTTGTTGTGTATTTTCCACATTCTAGGTCTGAGGCACTGGGGATATATTGTTCTCAAGGTTCATAGGAGGAAACAGACATAAATAGATATTTGTGACATAATATAATTATTATTCTAATACCTAGTGTGATGTGTATTAAACTCTTATTAAATACCAAGAACTCCTAACAGGGAATTGTATAGTACTGCAAAAATAGAGGTTTTCTGGTTACTTTTTTAGGAGGAAACAGAAGCACAGAGAGATTAAGCCCCATAGTTTGGAAGGAGTGAAAATGAAAAGCAAAAAAAAAATCAAGAAAATGAGTATATATTTTGATTTGAAATTTGAGTCCTGAACCACCCACGAGCAGATTTGAGGAAAGATGATTAAAACTATGATGACTAAATGACTCTTGAAAACAAAATAGCTCCTGAAATGAAGATATATGTGCGCTCGCTGGGGTTTTGCAGGTTGATGCTAACTATAAGTGGAGGCAGCTGCACATGTGAAGACCACAGAAGGGATATCAGCAGGGGAAATGAAAGTGATTCATTAATATCGAAGGTTTCTACGGGTTTTCTATTACCATGCACCAAACACTCCAAAGTTGAGTGGTTTAAAGAACAAGAGTCACTGACTTTGTTCATAAACTGGCCATTGGTGCAAGGCTTGTCTGAGACAGCCTTGCTATGCTCCACACAGCGTCTACCGGCATTGCTGGAAGAATGGTGAACACCTGGGCCTCTTCGTGCCTGTCTATCTGTATGTGGTCTCTTTACATGATCTCTCAAGCATGGCAGCTTCTGGTAGCAGAACTTTTTACATGGCAGCTTAGGCCTCAGAAGGTACATGTTCCAAAAGAGTGAATCAGACAGAAGCTGTATTGCCTTTGGTGACCTAATTTTTGGAAACCATAGTCTTGTGCTGGATTCAATTAGTTGAGATGGTTATAAGGTCCTGGCTAGATTCAGGAGCGGCTTAGTTTCCACCTATGAATGGAGAAGCACAAAGGTTTTGAAAAAGAAAAAAATGTGTGACCAGAAATGCTGCTGTGGCAACTTCTTGGACATCAGATTGTGTACAGGTAGCACAGTGCGCTTACAAAAACAGCTTTGGAGAGCAACAGGCTTTGATTGTAACTATGAGCTATAGTTTTCTAGCTAACCAAGCTAGCAAGTGGCTTCACTGACCAAGTTGCTTTACTTTTTGAGTCTCACTTTCCTTACCTATAAAAGCAGGATATGAGTACTGATCCTGCAGGGTTGTTAAAGATAGCACAATGTGTATAAATCCCTTCACATAAGGGGCTGACACACAGTATGTACTTCATATTACAAGAGAAAAGAGTATTGGAGGACTAGTGGCAAAGCAGATGGCTGGAGAGGGGGAAGAGACTGAATTGGAGTTCTCTTCTGTACTTAGTAATAATAACTTTGTGAAATATAATGGTAATAGTAGCCAAAAGTTACCAAAAAGTAGGCACAGACTAGCTCTTTAGAAGGAATATCTCATTATTGAATCTTAACATAAGTGATGAAGGCTATTACCATCTCATCTAATATAGGAAGAACTTGGGGATAAAAGAGGTTAAGCAACTTTCCCAAATTGTTGAGTAGCAAAGACAAGATTCAGACCAAGGTAAAACTCGTATCAGAACTTGTACTTGAATAGTCTGCATTTCAACCTGGAGGTTAGCAGAAGCCACTGAAAAAGTTTAAACAGAAAAGACTTGTGATTAAACTTGCTCTTTGGAAGGCGAGACAGAGTGGGAAACAAAAGCTGGCAGGAGGAACAGTTAGAAGATGGTTGCTTTAATGCACATGAGAAACACACTAAAGAAAATCAGCGGTGTGGCGGACGTGAAGAAGGTCCTCAGGAAATGGCTATCACCTTGATTGTTGATTGGGTGTGGAGAGAAGGTAGGCAACATTTGTAGGCATTAGTCAGCTCTGAGCGCAGACTGGCATGTGCAGTATTAGCCAGGGCTCTAAGTGGAGAAAGAAAACAACCCCAGGGCGTCTTTTAGCCCAAGTCATATTTCCTAAGTCTCTGCATTCTCAGTCTAGACCAAAAACAAACAAAACCGACTCTTCTGAAATGCTGGAAGCCCTACCCACTTGAAGCTCTCAGATCTCTTACCTTGCAATTCTAGCTTTCAAATTCCACACTCAACTTCCTTTCTCACACCCCAAATTCTTATACTGGAGATTACACTGAGAATTTGTGTGCATTAGATGGTTGTTCCTTCCACACCAGGGCCTTGGGAGCACAGTCTACAGCTGTTTTCTTGGGTCCTGACTTCCCCCATACAACACTGCAACTATACATGCCATTTGCTGGCTCTTCCAGAGGACGGGCATAGAGATTCCTTCCATGATCTGGTCTGCAGGGAGAAAGGAATCTCCCTGTGATGTCTTTGTTACTTGCAAAGTATTTTCACCCTGAACCTCCTGAGGAGAACAATATGAACTTAGAATGGCAGAGCAGCAACAGGTGCCATTAAGTTAGGCATGCCACACTGCAGATAAAGCACTTTAATCTGTTGCTGGATCAAAGGCTAAGAAACAAAACAACGACGGATGGGGAGGGCAAGTAAAACAAGCAAGACCCCGCGCCCACAAACCCCTTGGTTTTTCTGACTATGATATTGTGTCTCTGCAATTGTTTTCTTTAACTGGAATAATTTCAGAGATTAAAAAACTGCCATGACTTTAATGGGTATATTTCCTGTTATTTATTTGTGTCTGTCCTTTACCTCTTTCTTATCCTGTTTTCTTTAATATGGGATTTTTAAACTGTGAAAAATAATTTGCTTTATTCTGATGCTACATTTGAAATGTCACTGGCTCTCTCCGTGGGCTTGGAGAATGGTGCTTTGTCCGCTGACTGTTTCCTTCGGGTATAGGGGGTGCTCTACTCAACTCAGGGTTTCTGACAAATAATTTGAGGAAGGAGTTTTACCCTAATTATTTGAACATTTATTGTCGGCACAGGGAGGGTTGCAGCAGATTGCAAGGCCCCTCAGAGGAGAGAGCTAGGGAATGGGTTTTTATTAGGCTACACGAGGGGTGGAGTTAGTATGGGCAAGCGATGTATCCTAATAGGAGAGGATTGGAGGGTTGTTGGCATGTGGGTATACAGGAAACAGAAATTTATTTGGGGACTAAAGGAAGAACACAGAAGTTAGGCTTGAAGGGACACGTTGTCATTTGGGGGATCAAACGCCAGGTTGGATCACCACCATCATGGCCCTGGCAGTTTCATATGGGCACAAACCCATCAGTAGAGACAAATTAGAATATAAAATTAGAAAAGTCTAGGTTTTTTTCTTTTTAAATAGAAGTCTCTTTACTTATGAAGAGGGTCCCAAGCCACTGAACATTAGACCAAAAGAAATTGAAAACCTGGGCTTTTCAAATTATGGTGTCTGCTTGTAATCCGAGCACTCAGAAAGGAGGCTGAGACAGGAGGATCATCAGGAGTTCAAGGCCAGCCTGCACTACATAGTGAGTGCAAGACTACTCTGGAAAACGTAGCAAGACTTTGTGTCAAAAAGAAAGCAAAAAAAATGATAACCTAAATTTCTCACTCTTCAATTTAATCTTGTACTTAGGAAATTGCTTTTCATTTTTCTCAGAAGGAAACCTCCTGCTTGTGACAACTTTAGCGATTTAACTACAATTTCCAAGCATATAGAGCAAATAAGAGGCAATCATTCATTAGTCATAAAGATAAGCCAAGGATTGGAAATACTTCTGTAGGTCATGTCACCTGACAGAAACTTTGGACTGATCTTTTCCTGGTTCAAGAGTTCAGACAAAGACCCACTTTCCCTATCAGCTGGCTCGAGCTGATAAAGCCTGAAGAAAGCGAAGGTTCTTTATAAGTTTTTATTCAACTGTTGGTGTGACATAAGGGTTGTGGGTTTAGTTTGTACAAATTACTATGGTTGGTTCATTTTTCTTTTGAATAAATATCTGTCTCCTCTGACTGCACAGGGTAAATGGAGTTTGTAAACATAGTTTTCACCCAATTAAAAGTGCCTCATAGGGATCTTGGATCCACAGCAGGTTTCCTATAAGCACTTATGGAAGGAATAATTATAAACTCAGCCTTAGCTTGGTGATTGGCTGGTGATGAACATGATTCAAGGGCAGGGTAATTAAGGAAGCATAATGTATATCCATCAAATTTATTAGATGTAGGTGAGAGTGGGATTGCTATCTGCTCTCCAGTATTAGCTAGGTCTGTATTCTTCCCAGGAATTCGGCCCCAGAAGAATTCATTCAGACGTATTAGACTCACAGTGGTCAGCCTCCAGTTCTAGGGAGGCTTCAACAGATTGCAGCTGCTACGGTCCTTTGAAGGGAGGCAAAAGAGCATAATCCTGAGTTGTGAGATCTGATTCTGGATCTGCTGGGCCTGGCCTCATCTTCCACTCATGTCTTCCTCCCACGCTTTCCTCCGTTCTGGCTGGAGAACACCAACAGAGACACTTTTCTGCGTTTCCATCCTGACTTGTGTTCTAGTGCTGAGCCTGCCGCAAACTCGGCTGACTTCCCTGAACCTTGGCTTCTTTAACTTTAAGTAAACACCTGAATGAAGTTGAGCCAAGGAATTTTAAAAATTCTGCAATTTTATGAATAGGTCCTAGTTAGGGTGGCTTGAGGAAGGTTATTTGATTCTGCCTATTATTTTTTTCTAGGAAAATGTAGTTACAAATTGATCGCTTTTTTTCCTTGAAGGCTGTGCTTAACTCTGGTATCAGGCAACTGCACAACTGATTCAAATCGTTAATTTAGAGTTTAGTATATTGATGGAGACCACTGTGAAACTGCTCTGAGCAGGCCTTATATGAACCAATTGGCTTTCTATGTTTACTTGGGAGTCACTGGTCCCTACTGAGGCCTGTAATGGTGGGTGAAGCCATGAGGCCTCAAAGGACAAGACAAGGCCACAGCTGAGGACATTTGGCTCCAACTCCAATTACCTAAAAGGAGATTGTAGCTGTAGGCATCTCACTCCTGTGGTGAAGGCCTTCCTGGAGTTAACATAGTTCCCCTAATTTAATATAAAGCATTATTTGGAGAAGTCCTTGAAGACATTCCCAAGTCCTGCCCAGATTCCTGCATTTTCTTCAGTATCCCCTCCTTTGTTTGAAAACCTAATAAATATGGCCACCCAGGGAAGTGTGGGTCTTCATTCAGAGAATCTTAAATTTTGTAAGAGAGTTTGACTCTCCTGGAACCCTAAAATCATTTCAATTGTCTCATTTATTTGAGCCTTTGCCGTCCGCTTGTTTGGGAGATTGCAGGCCTGATCAACCTGCAATAATTTATCTGAGAGTATATGTTAGATACTATTGTTAAGTATGTAGAATCTTGTTTAATTTCCTCTAACTGTGGCATTAGTTACTATAATTATCAATCGTTTTGAAATTACATGTATATGTTCTTGTATAAAATATGTGTATAGTTTATGCGAAGATCAGGAAGTAAACACTGTATATATCTATATCTCTATAAACCTGTATATATAACTCAATGTAAGAAATACATTTTCATCAGTACTTAGATGCTTCCCTGTTCCCTCCCCAGTCCTGTCCATTCTCTCCTTCTAGAAGTAATCATAATCCTTAATTTTATATAAATCGTTACCTTGTTTCCCTTACTTTGGCCATCTATGTTACACTTCTAGATAATACACGATTTAATTGTACCTGTTTTTGAAGCTGATATAAATAAAAGTATACAGTATGAATTTTTCCAGAAGTTATCAGTAAGTTATTTTAATATTTATCACCATGATTGGCATGTTTAGCCATAGTTTATTCATTACTATCATGAAATGATAGTCCATTATGTGATTTTGCTAAAATTATTCCACTACTTGTACTGTTTTTTATTACATTTTTTTGTTGTTTGAACAGTATGGCTTGAATGTTCTCATACATGCCTAGATTCATACGTGACCTACACTAGGCATGTGTATCTGTGTGTCTCCTTATGTTAGGATGCATCAAAAAACTGAGGTGAAATTTGTTTTCTTGAGTAACCACTTTGAAGTTATCAGTATGTAATACAGCAACACTGTTAATTTCCTGTCACCTTGTCTGTTTTCCAGTATTACTTGTACTGTTCTTGTGCTATTTTGTAAATGGATGTCTGTTTGTTAATATGTTTTCATTCTTTTATTTTTAAAATAAAACAAAAAACAAAAAACTGAGGTGCAGAAACATCAAGCAACTTATGTAAGGTCTGAGTGAGTTGGTGGTGAGGCCAAATAGCAAAACCAGCAGTTGATTACCAGGTTCTATTTTCAACCATAGTATTCCAGATCCTTAGTTTAAAGATTAAGATTTGAGGAGTTTAAAAGAACTTGCCTAAGAACAGAGAGTCAAAGTCAGTCTAATGCCTTCTATTTTTTAATCACTCAAAGCACATATGATTCTATTTGTGAAATATTAAAAAATCACAAGACAGTGAATTCTCACTTGGTACTGTTTATCTCTTTCTTACAAGTGAAAGCTGCAGGTTTTGTCCTATCTGTATACATTTGATCTAAAATTTGAGCATTTTCTTTAAGAATATGAATAGCTATGAAAAGAAAAATGTTTTTCCAGTAGAACAGATCTCTTTCTCTATTAGCCTGCCAAATCCCTTAAGGAATATGTAACACTTGTAGAGTCATTTAATTTTAGTGCCAAAAGTAGATATACTAGATAAGATGTCCACTAACAAATTATGGGCTGCTAGAATCAAGACAGCACTAGCAACTTCAAAGTGGTTGCAGCTATTAAACATTTGGGAAGGAATGTCTTGTATGCTCGTGGGCAAAAAGAACTCACGAATGTGGCCGTGGGTATGAAAGCCCTAGCTTTTGACATGAAAAGAAAAAAGGAAGTCCCACTGAGTCCACAGTGTCTTGGAAACACTTGGATATGTTTTTTTGGCTAGGAACTTTCCCCAGTACAGGATGCTGTGTTCAAGGAAAAACAAAATGGAATTCCTCTAAAATCTGACTCACATCTCCGTTGGTTGTGAGTGGCTGAAACTCATCTTGGACTGGCCTAGTTTGGAAGGGATGCACAAAAGCTCCTGGGATACTGGGGAGCGCAGGGCAGTTGTGCCATAGGAAGAACAGGAACGCAGCTGGACTCCAAAGTGACTTGAATAGGGGCAAACACTCTCAGGAGTGTCTTGCTAACTTCGGCCCTGCTTTTGCTCTGGGTTGGCTCCTTTGTCCTTCTCTGTGGGTTGGCTCCATACACACGGTAAGAAGTGTTGCACGTACTTCCTGAGTTCTACATTCTACACTGTTGTCTCCCAGTGGTGATGGGGTAATTTATGGCTTCTCTGGTAGAAAGCTAAAAATTATCAGAGGATTTGATTGTCTCAGGTTGCAGATATTGCCAATCTCTAGACAATTTCATATTTTCTGGGGATGATAGGACTGTATAAAAACATGGATATGGTCTCATAACCACTTGAGTTGCATCTGAAATTTCAAAAAGGAAGGGTTACAGAAGGAAGTGGAATGAACAAATAACCAATAGTTCTTCGGTATACGACTTATATAACCCTCAGGATATTGTCAGTATATTACAAAGAGGTATAAAATGTTCCTAAACTGTTAGTTAAATTTATCTTACAATAGTTTCTTCTTGGATTATGTTATTAATAATTTGACTGAAATATTTTCAAATGAACAATCAACATGAGAAGATGAGATCTCTGTCTTCCTAAAATGAGCTTAAGACTATAGGCTCAGAATAAAGGGAAATAAGAACAACCTAAGTGAATTATTGTAAGAAAGCTAAAATTTGAATCAAAATTAGAGTATCAAAGGTAAGAAGTAAATACCGTGACCTTTCAGTTTACTACTGTTTATTTCTATTAGCATTGGTTAAGACTACTGGTGCTGTGGTTAAAAAAGTGTTATAATGAGAAAACGCATGTGTAGTTGCTTAAAATAATGCCCATTTCTTATCCTACCACTCCCGTAGGTCAGAAGTTTGGGTGCAGTGTGGCTCAGCTGGGTTCTCCAGTTAAAGCCTCACAAGGGCAACTGGAAGTACGAGCAGGACCTGCTGTTGTCCCTGGAGCGCAGGTCCCCTTTGAAGCTACAAGGTTGCTGGCATGTTCACTTTCTTCTCACACCTTCACACGACTTCTCTTTAGAACCCCAATGGTCCAGGAAATCCTTCCTGTGTTTGAAACTCTCTGACTTCCCTTTCTGCCATCTCTCGCTCTGACTTCTCCCGGTTTTGTTTTCTGCCAGTAATGAAGAGACTCTGTTAGCATTTACATGATAGCCAGGGGAGGAAGGGCACACTTATCATTTTATCACTTTGGTGGACCAAGACAAGGGGATCGTAATTTGAGTCTAGACAGGGCAGTGTAGGGATTTAGAGAAACCTCATCTTAAAATAAAAAATTAAAATGTCTGGGGATATAGCTAAGTGCTATATCTGAGTTCAGTCCCCAGCAGCAGCAGGAGCAGCACCACCACCACCAAAGCCAACATAAACAAGCAAACAAACAACCCCCAACTATGTGATTAGAATCTGTCCATCTGAGCAGTTTTTTTCCCACAAAGGTCAACTGTGCTATGTAACAGCACAATCATGAGAGTCAGTGATGTTTCATCACATTTGCACCATGCGGAGGTCATTCCTGGAAATTCTGCCTGCCAGACCTATGTAACTATCTAACTCTCCTAAGCCTCGGTTTGATCACTGGTAAATGTTTATATGCAGTAAGATGTCAAAAATTTTCAGTTCAGTTATACAAACACTGTCATATCTCATTGGAGATACAAAGTTGCACGCACTTGAGGATGCGAAAGGAACGTAAAAGCATACATCATTGCTTTTATAGTGAATGCATTTCTATTCATGAAAATTTTATTTTATTTTTTAATTTTATTTTTATTTTTTTGGTTTTTCTCCGGTACCGGGAACCGAACTCACGACCTTGAGCTTGCCAGGCAGGCCCTTTTGCCGCTGAGCTAAATCCCCAGCCCCTATTCATTAAAATTTTAATATTTGATACAAACAATTGACTTTTTATCTTACTTTTTCCAGTTATACAAAAACCTTGTACTCACAAGCCTAAAAACTGCAAACCACACACCCCCAAATCCAAATAAAAATTTATAGAGTTGAAGTAAAAATATATAGAGTCTTCTTTAAAAGAACCAGAACATACATATCAAGTGAATTATCAGTGCAGACGAAAACAGTGGAATCTCTTCAGGTCCTCTAATTGGCCTTTGTAACTAAAATAGCATCAGGTATACAAATGAATAACTTTAGATATTGGTTACTCTCACCCTTATCCTCATAGTCACAATCACTTCTGGCATGATCTAGTTATTCTCACAAACTTCTCTTTTTATTTTAAAGAGAAAAACCAATAAAAACAATGATACAGAATTTCAAAACAACATAATAGGAAATTAACAATAGTTAATATAATATGCATTATTACCTTTAAGGTTCACAAACTTCTCTTATACCTACTTATGATCACACATGACTTTCTTTTTTTGTGTGTTTTTTGTTTTTTTTTTTTCCAGTACCGGGAATCGAACTCACGACCTCGTGCTTGCCAGGCAGGTGCTGTGCCGCTGAGCTAATCCCCAGCCCCTTCACCCATGACTTTCTCTTTGCTAGTCTTGGACCAAATTATTCTAAGTGAATTAGATGGCTTAATTCTCCCTGTGTCTTCAATATATCCCTACTCAGACCACTGTGTTAGTTCATGTTCCTGGAAGGGCTCATATCAAGATAGAATTAGAAGCACAAGACATTTATTATGGAAAACCTTGCAGGAGTTGGATGAGGCTGGGCAGTCCATCACATCTGTATGTGGGACTAATTCCTGGGAAGGAGAGGGAAGTGAGGCAAACAAGGAAAGCCTTCAGATTTAATTTCTAAGAAAGTTTTAGGAAGGCTGTTTGGGAGTCCATAAGCTAAATGGCCTGTCAGGAGAGTCCTGCACTGTCTAGGGAGGGGCCTGACTTAGTTTCCTAGTGATAGGCTGGGAGCAGCCTCAAAAAGCAAGGCTCACAACAAATTAGATAGATTTCAGAGAGCAGCAGCTGAGACCATTGGTCCATTATATGCCTGCAGTGGCTACCATCAATACTACCAGAATAAACTGGCTTCTGGGACATTTAGGAGATAATGATCTTCTCTTTCATGCCTTTAAGCACTAACTTATTGAAAGGCCTAATTATTCCAATTTATGCTACAACTTTGTCTGAATACTTTCCATTTACCATATTTTATTTTAAAACACTTCCATTAATTCCTTTGATGTTATTTGGTTAATATAATTCACTCAGCTCATCCTTGTTGGTCTTTTCCTTATACAAATTACTATGATGTAAAAACGACAGTCTGCATCCTGAGCCTGCAGTCCTCTGTGAGTAGCAGGCAGTGTTTATAGATTCCAGACTGTAGAAGAACATCAGACAAAAGAAAACGTATTAGTGTACACCCAAGTTTGGACACACAGACTTCTGTGATCTGCTTAGTGGATGAATTGGACAAAAGGGATCTGAGTGACAAGGACTCCTTTTCCTTGGCAGTTTGAAGATGTGCTTGAAGATTTGTATCATATTGTCATTTTGGTTCCTGCTGCTGCTTTTAAGGAAGGGGATGGGGAAGGTCTCCTTAGAGTGACTCTAGATGTCCAAAGGAGAAGAGAGCACTAGTAGCACTTATGCCAAGAGTCATGTAAAACCTATGCTGGTTTGGAGAAGACAGAGATGCAGAGTCACTGTAGGGTCTCTCCTCTCAGAGGCAGGGCAGATTTATACCCATCACACCAAATGCACGGCAGGACAGAAAGCAGAAGTGACTCAAAACAGAAGTCTGAAAAGAGACCAATGAGAAAGAACTTTCAGCTTTCTTTCCTAAAACCTCCTATCTCCTTTATATAGTCTTGTTCCAGAGCTACTCCTTCCTGGAGTCCTTCCACTCCCAGAGAATAACAGACTTAATAACAGACTTTCTCACTCTGAGAAAGAGTGAACACTCATAAAATAATGTACAAGAAAGCAAACAAAGCATTCAGATACTGACATAGACTCAGGAGGAAAACAGCAGGAAAATGTTCTTGCCTGCTTGGTGTGGAAAACTTGGATGGCCTTTCTGCAGTGGTGACATCTGACCTGGGACCTAAATGAGGACATGGAGACAATCAGATAAAAAGAGAGAGGCATTACTGACAAGCGCAAAGAGACGGAGACAACTTGGCCCATTGGAGGGACAGAACGAGAGAACTGACGTGCGGCCAGAGGGGAGGAAGAAATACTGGTTTGAGAAATAAGAAGAGGAGAGGGCATATAAGGCTCTGTTACGGAAAGAAAGTTGGATACTATTCTAAAGACAGTGGGATATCTAAAGAAATCACCAATAAAGTAAAAAGAAAACCTACAAATTGGGAAAAAATTTTAGCCAACTGCTCCTCAGACAAAGGACTTCTACCTAGGACATACAAAGAACTTAAAAAATCAGGCCCCCAAATTCAAAGATCCAATCCAAAAATGGGCATTTGAGATGAATACACACTTCTCTAATGAAGAGATACTAATGGCAAATAAATACATGGAAAAGTGTTCACCGTCATTAGTCATTCGAGAAATGCAAATTAAAACAACACTGAGATTCCATCTCACCCCGGAAAGAATGGTTATCATCAAGAAATCAACCAATAACAAATGCTGGAGAGGCTGTGGGGAGAAAGGAACCCTACTCCACTGCTGGTGGGAGTGTAGATTGGTGAAACCACGGTGGAAATCAATTTGGAGATTCCTCACAAAACTAGGATTAGAAGTCCCATTTAGGGGCTGGGGATTTAGCTCAGCAGCAAAGTGCCTGCCTGGCAAGCGCAAGGTCGTGAGTTCGGTTCCTGGTATTGGAAAAAAACCAAAAAACCAAAACAAAAAAAAGAAGTCCCATTTAACCTAGATGCTCCCCTTCTGGGTATTTTGCCAGAAGAATTAAAAACATTATTCCACAGTGATATATGTGCACCCATGTTTGTAGCAGCACAATTTGTTTTAGCTAAATCTTGGAAACAACACAGATGCCCATCCACTGAGGAATGGATAGAAATATTGTGGTGTTTTTATACAATGGAGCATTACTCAGCTATTAAAAAAGATAAACTTGAGGCTTTTGTAGGTAACGGGATGCAACTAGAGACCATACTCAAAGTGGAATAAATCGGACCCACATGTGTAAACATCATATTGTATCCTTGGTGTAGGAACCTGAAAAACTAGGTAAAACTCAAAATGTACAATAGATGATAGGAAAGGGAAAGAAATTGCTCAAAGGAAGGAATGACTGGGATGAGGGAAAGAAGAAAAGAAGATGGAAGACAAAGCATAAAAATATATTTGAATAGCTGTGATGACTGTATTGTTGCTGTCTGATGGTGTATTGAAATCAACAGTTAGTGCTCACAAAATTTTATGTTCTGATCAACTTTGCATGCTTGTATCTGACGGTCTGAGCAACGGATTTGAAGGTAACAATATGCAATAGAATTACAATGGTGAACTCCTACCATCTTGACTAGTGAAACTGTATTATCTCTAATGTTTTATTGAAGAATTATTTCCTTATTCTCTTTAATGGTTTGAGCAATCTTTCATTCTTACATCTGATAATCTGAGCAATGTAGTTGAGGATAGTAATATGCAATGTAACAACCACTGTTGATTTGTATTAATTTGTCTTGGGACCCTGTATCACTTTGAATGTTTTTGCTTTGATTTATTTATGTTTGTGATACTGGTATGCTGCTACTGTTCTATTTTTTTGTTTGTTTGTTTCTCATGTACTACTCTCTTTAAAATAAAAAAGAAAATAAAGATGGTGGGAAGTTGCTAGAGAATTCTGAGTGGGAAATGTCATTACTGTCCATATTTAGCCAGATAGCAAAACCAATTAGTAACTTGGCTAATAAAGATATTATGGCTATGGATATACATGATGATTAAGCAGAACATAGAACAAAGGGTTCAGCTAAAGTTGACCTTAATTATGGGAGAAGGACCAGATAGGAACTGAGTGTTAAAAAGATGCAAGGGTGTCTTTTAAAAATAAACAAAAGGCTACATTTTGTTAGGAAGAAAGTGTTACGCATATTATACATACAAAAGGAATTTTATTAAGAATTGAAAAATGTCTTGTTTTTCAATGAGAAACCTTTTAAGATGCATAAAAATTGACAGATCCAGAGCTTGTTTTTTATAATCTTTTGGTGCTGGAGATTGGATCCATGGCCTCATGCAAGCTAAGTATATGTAGACCTTGACTTATAAAATGTCATGACATTTAGTTTATTTATAATTTAACCTACTTGAGCCCAGAAACACAGGGAAGTATTTGAGGACTATGAATAACCTTAAGAATGGCCGCTTATGCAGATCCAAAGAAAAGAGCGTCAACACAGTGTTTCTCTGGTGTGAGAGCGCCTCTTCCCAGGGCATTGAAACAAGGAGGAAGCTCACCCTGAAATGGAAGACTCTGACATCATGTTTCCGAGAGAAGAGAAGAGAAGTGAAAAGGACAAAACAGAAAGTGCCAACCTACTTGGAAGCTCAAGGCAGGGGATAGTTCAGAGCATTTCAGAACATTTGCATCGGCCAGTGAATCGTTACAATCATTAAAAAACACTGAACTGACTCCGCTGCAGCAAGTTCTTGCTTCCCTGCTGGAGACCCTGCTTGGTGTGGCCCCTGCTGTCTCCTCTGACCTTGCTTCCCGCCTCTTTTGTCACCATGAAGCAAACAGGAAGGAATGTTTATTAACAAGGCTGTCTGGGGTCACACCCAAGGCAATATCAGAGTTTTACCTCTGCTGGGCTTAGAAGGAGGTTCAAGGATCAAGGCCAGCTCTTGCTTACAGTGAGAGGCAAGGCCAAACCTCTGAGGAATAAACTGAGAACCAGCATGTGTCACAGGCTCCAGAGCGGAGCCACAGTGGGTCTGCCAGCATGCGAGCCCATCACTTCCTCCAGATCGCTCAAGAGATTTGATCTTTGTAACAGGCCTGGAGCACTAGTCCTGAAGGAGCTCACCCGAGACTACAGGGGAGGCGTGCTCTGATCCTGACCTGACTCGGGCTGGGCCTCCTCGCTCACTCCCTGCCTCCCTGGCAGACATCTGTAACAAGAGGGAGTGCGGCCTGGGTGGCTCTTCTAGCTCCCTGTCATGAGTCATCCTCCCGTTTGCATTTCAGTTGCACAATGCAGTTACTTTCAGTTAGGTCTGGGAATGGGTCGCCCCTTATGTGACACAGCTGAGCTGCAGCAAAAGTGAAGTGAATATGGAGGAAAAAGAGAGAGAGAGAGGGAGAGGGAGAGAGAGAGACTCTCATATTATGGCATGTTCCTTGCCACACCCCACTCCACTCCTCAGTAGGGAGGAAGTACCCAAAAATTATTGCTATGAAAGGCATAACCAGCTAAATGGGTGTTACCCAGCCAGAAAAATCTCAGAGATGTCAATAAGCCACTTGAGACAACCAGGCACCTGTTGTTCTGTCCTCATTCCTTATCAGTCATTGGCTGTGGGAAGAGGAACTCGCTGGAAAGAGACATTAAGAGGAGGGAAATTTTGTGAACTATATCCTTCTAAAACAAAACTTTTTTTCTTTTGAGACAGAGTCTCACTGTATAGTTCAGGCTGGCCTTGGGTTCCCTATATAGCCCAGGCTGGCTTTGAACTCAGTGATCCTCTTGCCTCAGCCTCTGGAGTGCTGGGATTACAGGTGCGCACCAGCATGCTTGGCTTGAAACAAGTTAATGGGATAGTTGTTTCTTGCAATTTTTCCATTTCCTCTCCTTTTTAAAAAGGAGCTGAACATGTCATAGAAGCTTTGAGTACAAGTAATAGTAAAGTATATTCACCAGAAATTGGTCCTGCGTGATTGTAACCCTGCTGTGGCCTGTGATCCAGCAGTGAGTGACTGCTGCTGAAATTCACATGATGGATCACAGTGGTCTTTGCTTTTGAACATACAACAATCATTGTGTCCATTTTCATCATAGCACCTGCTGAATATAGGAGTGGGAATTCTATATGAAAACCATTAGAACAAACAATCCTCGAGTGCTTGCTTCAGCAGGACATACACTATCAATTTTTTTAGCCAGGCAGTGTTGCCCAGCTATAATCTGGGAGGCTGAAGCAGGTGAATTGAAAGTTTAGGTCAGTCCTGTAATGTTCTTATGTAACTTTTTCACAGAGGAATTACAGAATCACAGAATAACACACAATAAATATCACAGAATAACAGCCCCTCCCCTCCACACATGGAAGGACTCCAACACTAACACTTTCTCAAAGTAGGTTTCTGATTGCCTCTGGAAAATAGTGAGATAGGCAGGGATTACTACTCAATAAGAATTGTTCTGGGGGGAAGAGTGGTACAGGGGATGGAACCCAAGGCCTTCACCTTCATGCTGAACTGAATCCCCAGCCCTTTTAATCCTTTATTTTGAAACAGTGCCTCTATTAATATGGATATAATACCTGCCTATCTCATAAGATTATTGTGTGTCTCAAGTACAATAATACTGTATATGCCCCGCTTGGCACATGGTGTCTGTTAAGATGACAATGAAGATAACAGAGATATAACAGCATGTGACTAGAATTTTGCTTATTCAAGGCCAAGGATCTTAATTTAATGGAGTTGTCCAAACACAAAAAAATCTCCTGGATTTCAAGACCATAGCTTCATTGCTCCCTTGTTTTTATGCTACTTTCTTTGGAGTGGGAAGCAAGTTCCAGTTGACTGGCTCAAGACTTTTTAGCATTGTATATTATGCTGACTTCACTCTCACATGCCCTGAGAGCTATAATCCATCAAAGCAGGGGAGCACAGGAGTGTGTTCATGGAAAAAAAGAGAACAAGGAGGAAAAAAGGCCACATGGCTTTTACTGCCAAAATTTATTGTATGGAACAATGACCAGCGTTCAGATGTGTTTGTTCTCCGTGTTACTGTAGATATGAAGAAATAGCCTTGCTCAACTGCTGTCTCAGTCACTTCCCAGGTAGACTGGGGAGCTTCGTCTGTCTCAGTGTATTTGAGTTTTATATTACAGTCTTTGTGGTGTATACCTGTCTGAGTCAGTACCATTGAAACATACCGCCATCTATAGGCTAGTTTGTAATAAATTACCCCAGAAGTTCTCTGTAACACTTATTAGACAGCTCATTAGAAGGCTTAAAGTTTTGCAGGGAAGTTAAAACAATAATCAACATCCCAGCCCCATTGGATCTCAGACTGCTATGAGGCAGCACAGACCTGGAGCTTTGGGCTTATCCAGATTTTCATTCAAATCCTGGTTTGAAGTTAGTGGCTACGGGGCAGTGGGCAGTGATATTGAACCTGTCTGAGGAAATCACCTCTGAAATATGGACAACAAAACCTTCCACCTAGGTTGTGGTGAGGACTAAGTGAGATTCACATTGTAATGATATAGATTGTAGAGGCTCTATAAATATGAGAGCTTTTATTTTACTCTTTCCTATCTCTTCTCAGTCTTAAATTAGGCACGTTTGGGAGTCCAGTTTTGATAGGTTGAAACTATTTTACAGATAGCAAGTCAGATACTGGAGGGGGCAAAAGCTACCCTCAGGAACTTGTGAGGAGTTCAAAGCTCTCTGCTAAATAGAGGCCAGTGCTGGAGTCAGTATTTACACATCACAGACATAGTCAGATGTTCCAGCAAGTCAGGTCATCTTACTACGCAGGAAATAGTAATGAGTGTTTTCAATGAGCTATGTATATTGAGTACTTTGTAAAGTGTCAAGGACCCCAGTATTAAGTGGTATTACCACCACTGTTGTCAGTATTTATGCTTTTTTCATTATACAGGCTAGACAACTGAAACATGACAGACTCAAGCACATAGATCAAGGTTTTGGCAAGGCTGGAATGTCTCAATTCCTTGTTTTAAAAAATAACTTTGTTATTTTTAAATTAAAATATTAAATAGTCACTATAGGAAAGATAAATGTATAAACAAATGAAGAAAATAAAAAATTATGCCAGAAGCAGTAGACATGTTTATAATCCTAACTACTTGGGAGGCTAAGGCATGAGGATCACAGTTTTTAGACCAGCTTGGGAATTTAGCAAGGTCTTGTCTCAAAATATGAAAGGGAGTAGGGGCCTGAGTCAGTTAGTGACAGAGCACTTCTCAAGGCCCAGGTTTCAGTCTCTAGTAACAGGGGGGAAAAAGCAAGCATGAAAAAGAAATAAAAATAAAAATTACCTCATAGTGACATATTCTCACATATTCTTCTAGAACTTTTTTCTGGACTCTCCTTGTTGCTATCATCATTGTCACCACTGAAGCAAACACATAGTACCTACCTAGTGTCAGATAGTGATCTAGGAATTTTATATGATTTCTGAGTAACTCACATAGTCCTAATAACAACCACATGCTGTGGGCACTATTACCTTGTCACAGATGAGGAAACTATGATGCAGCAGTTAAGTGGCTGAGCTTCAACCTGAGAAGCTCGACCCCACATAAATGATGTGAACAGCTATGTTATCCACACACATGCTAAAAAATAAAGCTGTTCTATTTTTATGTTATGGTGCTTTTTTTCACTTCACTACACATTTCAACTGATTTCTTTGTAAGCCTTTGAGGAGGTTTTAAAGGTAGAAATATAGAGGAAATAGCTAATGTCAACCGAACTAAGCTGGAGAATGATTTGCGATACTCTCTTATGGGGTTGATAGTGGCAGCAGTGGAGAGTGGTTAGGTAGAGTTTGTTCCAAAGTAAATAGAAGATGTATATTTATTACAGGCCAAGCTAGGGGCCAAAATAGCTAATAGGTAATAGTTTTCTAGAAGCTGGGAGAGAAAGCTGAGTTTGCATGAGGCGGAGAGGGATAGGACTGAGGCAGGCTTCGGAGGGAGAAGAGGCCAGAGCCGGCAGGTGCTGCTGCTAGGATGGCCACAGTCCCGTAAGTAAGGATGGGTGAGAAAATGGATAAAGAAACAAACCAAAACTTAGGCTGTTCAGATTGGAGAACAGCCCTAGAGACAGCAATGCTTATTTTTAATATTCTAAGGGCTGTCATGTGGAGAAAGGATTAGAGTTAGCTGTGTTATCCTAGAGGACAGAAATAGGAAAAGTGGATCCAAGTAGAGTGAAGAAGATTTAAAACAAAAAAAAAGGTAGACGAACCTTCCAGATCAATTGTAATGGGAGCAAACAAACTGCTTCCGCATTCATCCAGCCTTCATCACTTAGATGTGTCAGCAGAGCCTGGGTAACTATTGGAAATGATGCAAAGGAAAACAAAATGAGTTTTAGAAGAATAAATATTGAGTTGCTCTCATCATAAAACATGCACATATGTGATACACAAATGCATCAAACTGATACACACTTGCATATTTTTTCCCAGTTTTTTAATGAGCATATGTTACTTAAATAGTTTAGGACAACTTAAACAGTACTTCTATTTTATTTTATTTTTCAATTTGGAAAAGCTTAGGGAAATCAGTTTTATTTTATGAGGTCACAACTAAGTGTCAAGCTTTGAATACAACTCTGCCTAACTTAAAACTCATCTTTTTTCCACCAAGAAACCACAGCCCTACAGGTTAGGGGAGTAAGAAGCTGGCGGGGAGGCAGTGAGGAGGAGCAGCACAGCTGTAGATTGGGAGCTTCTGAAAGAACCGATTTGGGGAGCATCACTGGAAAGTGACAGAGGACAGTTAAGTCAGTTGGAACTGAACTGCGACCAAAACCTGTCTTCTGAGAATGAGCAGTGAGAGCGTGGACATTCTGGAAGGCAGCACAGGAGGATCATGGTAGAATGTTCCTCTCCCTTCCTCTCTCCATAACAAAAACCTCACTAAGCAAGTATTGTGCTCGCCTATTTCTGTTTGTAAAAATGTTTTATGTATCAGTAACTTCTGATTTAACAGTCTTTACATTTCTGAAACTACATTTTCTCTTTTCCTAGCTCGGCTAGAAGTCTTATTTACTACATAATACTGGAGGTGCTCTGTGCTTGGATAGAGTGACCTACAGCCACGGCAGCATCGGAGTGGTCTTGGTGAAGTTAGAACCTTATGTGTCATTATTTACACCACAAATGATGTGCGCTTCCAAGCGAGAGTCGGGTGTTTTATGACCTCAGGTTTTATGAGTTGTAGTTATGAAATAATTAGTCTTTTAAAGCAAACATCCCACAATGTCTATATCCAAATGGGAATTGTCCTTTAGGGTCGAGACCTTGGGAAACTTTACGCACATGCTGACATATAAAATGTATTTAAATTATTCACTGAACATATCTTTCAGTCTCTCCGTTTGTCTCACTCTTTCTCTCTCTCCTCTCCCTCCTTCCTTTTCTTTCTCGCGCACACAATTTTATGATGTACTTCATTCACAACCAAAAGCATTTCCACTTGCTTGATAACCAAAATTGTGTTAGGAAATCTTCCTGTGAATGCCTGTGGCTGTCAGAAAGCTCCATCCTCAAATGACAGCGTGAAGTTGGCGCATGTGCATAACACATGTGAATGCCTTTTTCATCCCTTATCCCTTCCTCCTTCCCCTCCCCCCATCTTTTGGTCCCCTCCCCCTTTGAGAAAGATCTCCCTATCTCTTATTATCTATCTTTTATTTTGTTCTTTGTTTTTACTTTCAGTTTCTCGAATGACAGAAACAATGTGATATTTAAGATTATGTGTCTGATTTGTTTTACTTAGCATTATGGTCTCAAGGTGAATCCATTTTCCTATTGCAAACATGTACAAAAGAAAAAAGGAAGAAGATCAAGGGATGAGTGCAGGGAGAGGGAAGAAAAGGAAAAGTGATGGAAAAAAGATTTAAAATTTGTAATGTACATGTACCAGCTCCCACAAGGAATGTAAACATTATGTAGTACATGCATAAACTAAAACAAAAATAAAAAGACAAAAAAATTGTTACCACTGAAGAAGTTAAAAAAAATGGACCCTGAGGACCATACTCAAAGAAAACTGCGTAGGTATTTGGAAATTGGCAGTATCCTTAGAATACATAATGACCTTCCAGGGTGCTATTTGTAAGGACACTTAAATGCATAATTATTAAAATATTTATAAGGCAAAAGTTAACCAAATCTACTTCATATTCCAACTTTTTTCTAACACTGCTCATGTCACTTACCACCTCACTTTGAATTTATGGCCACTACCTTCTTCTATGCCTTTTACTGAACATGTGGTCAACCAAGCAAAAGCTGCTACATCCAAAAGTAAAGATGATACATGGCACATACTGAGTTGGTGAAAGGATGTAGAAGCACTCCTGTTTATACAGTATTGGAGGAAATGTAGATTGGACACTGTGGAGGATAGGCTGAGAGCATCAAAATTGAAACTGTACTTTTCTTTCATTCTACAAGGTCGTTTGGGCCCTTTGTTTTCTAAACACATTTACAAACATTCACAAGCAGTTTGCACAGTTAATTGCCGTATTGTGACAGGAAAATACTAAACACAAAGCAAATGTTCAGCAGGGAAATGGTTGAATAAATTATGGTTTATCTGAAGAACTAAATAATATACAAGATTCAAATTGACGAAATAGTGTATATGTGCAGATCTGCAAAGATCTGTGAGACATGCTGCTAACTGAAAAGGCCAGGTTAAAAACGTTTGTATTCCCCTTTTATACTATACACAAAGGAAAGTTGTTTTTTTTTTTTTTATTTTAAAGAGTAAAGTACAAAAAGAAAATAGCAAAAACAGAGAAAAACAAAACAACACAAAAACTATAAAAATGATACAGAATTTCCAAACAAGATGATAGGAAATCAACAATGGTTGTTGTATTACATATTGTTATCTTCAAAGTAGTTGCTCAGATTGCCAGAAATAGGCATGCAAGATTAATCAAACAATTACACATTAACTGTTCCTTTCAATAGACCAATAGAAATTAATAGTACAATCACTTTAGCTATCTTGTGTATATATACATGCATTTTTTTCCTTTCCTTCTTATAAAGAAAAGTTTTTAAAAAGCCATGTTTCTATGTGCTCACTCATGCTAAATACCTGGAAAGTCACATGAGAAAGTATGATAGTATTTACATGGAGAACATGAAGAGAGATTTATTATAAAATCTTATTGTATACTCTCTTGTAGGTTACTTTTTTTATCATATACATCTATTCTTTCAAGAATAATAACAATTTAAAACGTAAAGTATGAAATGGGTCAATGTATTGACGAAGGTGCAGTGGAGAATGAGCTTTGGCCTTCTTCCATGAGAGGCCAGCTGAGCACTGAATCTTGCTCTTTGGATGTGATGGAATCTGGACAGTTAGTGAGTGAGTATTGGGGATTACTGAGAGCAGTAACCACATTAAAAGGTGGGGGTGTCTTAGAAGGATTTCATTTGTAGGTAAAGTATTAAGCCTAGAAGACTGACATTCTGCTTAAATCTGACTTTTATATTTTTTGACCTGTTGCACTTAAAATAAGACTTTGTTTCTCTGATTTTAGCAGGTAATAGCCTATCAAGGTTAAATGCTTTCTTTAAAAGCAAAGTGAGCGAGCCTAGATGCATTATAACTTAGCAAACCTTGAGAAGGAAGAATTAGTTTCTTTAAATTGCCTCCCTTTCTCACTGTGGGGGATTCCCAAAATACTGGGTTTATGAGTGCCTTAATGAGGGAAGGAGATAATCACTTTAGATGAAGTAATGTTTGGGGGAAACTTTTTATGTTTTTGAGGGAACTTTGAAGTCATTAAAAGTACTGCATGAGTCTCCTGATGATCTTGGGATGGGGCAAAGGAGGGCAAGCACAGGAGTGAGGAAGGGAGACAGGAGAACTCAGCAATCCATGTTGACTCACTGCAGTCACAGCAACGGTGGTCTCTGGAAGGGAAGGACTGCGGACTCATTTTATGAGATGTGGAACCATGAACGCCCTCATTGTGAAAACTCACTCCAGACTGCAACTTCCAACCGCAGAAGCCCTTTGTCCACTTCTCTAGCACTGAAGTGAAGGCAAATATGTCAAAATGAGAGGGTAGCATGGTGAAATAGTGTGTGGGCTGCACGTCAGAGAGAACTGGCTTCCAAGGGTTAATGCACTAAAACTGGTTAGCCTTTGGTGAACTATTTCATCATTACATTCATCAGTTCCCAAATCTGCACATTGCTATCATACTATTTTATCATCTGTTTATGAGGTTTAGATGTAATATTAAAATACTTTCTAGTTCTTAGGCAGTTTACTGGACTAATATACATTTTACAATAAGTGAACAACTTTTTATTTATGGAGCTAGTACTTGCTTTGTAATTTACTATTAATACCATTGGTATTGTTGTCACTGTTATTACTCTTTATGAAATACTCAATATGTTCTGAACTGGCTCTAGTGTTTCATATGGGGTATTGCAAACCTCACAACAATTTGAAAGGGCTAGGTCTAGCCCACTCTATAGATGAGAAAACTGAAGTCCAGAGAGGTAAGGAATAAGTGGTATCTAGATGTCACTTTCTTTTCCAAATAACTAGAAGCGTAAGGCAATAGGCCAGGTTCCAGTTTGACAGAGAGGGCCATTTTTATGGCCAGTATGTGGCAGAGCATGAAACCCGAGGAGCGCCGTATACTCTAGTGGTCCAATTGCGTGATCAAGGCATCGTTGGACAGGAGCTGGAGAGAGACAGGCTTGTGGCTACTGGGCTGAGTCAACAAATACTGTGGAAGAAGGGAAGGGAGCCTGAGAAATTTCTGGAAGTTCTCAAAGCAGTAGTTTCACTTCCAAACAACTAACTGGCTTGGGTGAGAGAAAGGGACGTCTTGAATATGCCTGGCATTCTCGTGGTTTGTTTTCCTTATTCATAATTCTTTCCATTATTATTTTACCTCAGTTAAATGTTAAACATTCCATGTTGCCTTTTAGGCTTTCTTTTCTCATCATAAGACTAAGCACTAAGATCTCATTTGTAAATAATTCACAGAGAATTTCAAGATTTCCAAACAGTGTTCTTGGGGTTCACCGTGAGAGTTCCTGCCCTCATGACTTCATCGTTCCATGTGAAATTACTGTTTGTCTTGGGGATTCGAGGAAGCTGCTATGCTCAGGTTACATGGTAATAGCAGATTTTAGAGAGCAAAGGGCTTCCCTGTATAGTTTATGACTCAGAAATCAAAGGCACCATACTTTCATGTGTATCGTATTTGGAGTGGAGCTTGCTTTCGAGACAGATGGTGTTTTTCTGTTATATCTAATAAATAATGGTGCTGAGAGCAATGTGTATTTACTGGTAATGAATTCCACCAATGGGTGTGGTGTGAAGTTGAGCGTCTGTGAACTGTGCAGTGTCTGCTATTGTCTACAGCATTTCCTCCCTTGTCTCAGAGGTTCGTACTTTCTCAGGCAAGGGCAGTTTAGGTCCAGATAGATGGCTGGGTTTTCTTCTTCCAAGGTAGAGAAAGGGGAAGTGACAGAGTTCTGTGGTAGTCGTGGAGTAGTCTGTCTTTCTGGCAGGGATTCCACTGTGGGGAAAATCTGTCTTTAAAAAATCAACTGGAGGAACTAGTCTCATCAGTTAAATGATTTCCTTACTGATATGAGATGAAGAAAAGAAGAATGATGTGGGGACAGAAGCTCTAACAATACAAAGGAAGAGCAATAAGGAGCTGGACACTGAGGAAGACTTATGAGACAAATGTGAATAATGGCTGTCAGTCTGGCATGCAAACAGTAAGATAATCTCTTCCTATTAAACCAATAAAGTCTTTGCATCTGTTCTGCTCTGGGAGCTTCACCAATTACATTGAGCCTCTAAATGAAGAGAACCAGCTTACAGAGTGTTTTAAATCTCATCTTCAGAGGCCTGAAAATTGTCATAGCCGGAATCAAAACCTATAGTGTATGCAGAAAGAGGTGGTGCCCTCAGATAGGATTAGCACCTTCTGTTATGGGATTTTCTCTGTAAATACTTGGTATCACATCAGTTTACCTGGTTTTTCAGAAATGAAGGTCGTCTTTGAGAAACACTTAAACCCCGCTAAGAGAGTTAGATTCTCCTCTAACTTGAGAGCAGCTTGTCCTCCCTTGTCATCCATTTGGATTATGTGGTCTGGGAATGCTTGGTTTGTTTGTTCTGTTTGCGTGTGTGTTTCTTCTGATCAGGGTTCAAGTCACCTGCTGATCTGTGTACATGTCAGAGTATGAGTTACGTTCCGCCCTGTGTAGGTTTTACTGCTCAATGTCTTGGATCAAAGCAAAATTCCCACTTAAAGAGAATTCTATCTCTTACAATTGTCCCAAGTCTGGTGTTTTAAATATAAAGTCTAAATTGCGTTTATATGTAATATACTTTCTTTTCTTACCTTTAAAATCTGCGGATATGTGATACATTAAAAATGTGATTCTTCTGCTGTTCAAGGGTGATTTCCAAATTTTCATGGCCAGTGTGCTGCACAAGTTGTCTATGACTACAGCTGTTGTGTGGAGGGCTGTAGAGACATCTGTGGCTATTGAGGGCCAGATCAGTGTCTTCTTCAGGGTCACACAGTCCTTAGAGACTTTCAGTCTGCTCCTGACTGCCATGTTTCCCCCCCACTGCTCAGCTACACTGAATACTGTGTTCTTGTTCTTTAGTAAAGAAATAAATGGTCTTAAAAAGCCATAGAAGTGTGTGATCATGCACACAAATGTATGCGATGTGTGAATTATAAGCATGAAAAGTACAGTTGTGAATGTTAACTGCAAAAAATTATTCTTGTTCATGAAAAGCTCTCTAAAAGTGGAAATTTATGACAGAAATTGATTCTTAAGCATTTACTGAGTGCCAGGACTATCTTACCAACACTTGTTATTACATTTTTAACCATGTCTCAAGATGGAGTTGCTTATCTTAGAAAAGAGACTCCTGAGTTTCTGAAATAACTTGTGAGGACAAGGTGGTAAACAGTAGGGCCAGGCCAGGCATCCGGTGTCTCTGACAACTGAGCTCACATATTCTCTGCAAAGCTTCATTTAACTGTCAGCTACTTGTTACTTTAAATTCATAATCCTGCTCTCATAATAGTAAAACATCTGTAGTAACTATACAACACAACTATTTGTAGTGGTGCCTGTCCCACACCATTTGATTTGTGCTCAAAACCTATCTATCTATTTCACTTCACTGAAATTCAGTAAGAAAGTTGTTATCTGAGGAAAACCACACTGATCTCTCTCTTTAATATAGTGACATATCAGTTTATTAATTTTATATATTTTTGTCTCTAACCCTATAATTCTATATATGTTAGAAAATAAGAACCTAAGCTTTTGAAAAATTTCTTCACCAAGAACAAGAAATCATTAGGTATCTTTTTCAAAGGCAAGAGATTCTTAATAAGATGGTGCAGATGAGAACACATGTTAACAGAGTCAAATGTGCTTTCTAATAGATCCTATTAATTAGTGTCTAATTTCTCTAAAAGTACAAGCTCTTTCTCTGTCCTTTGCTTTAATAACATGCAGGAGCTTTAGACATACCAAGATGTTACTGGTGTTTGGAAGAACTGGAAAGTTTCCAAAGTTATATAAAGAAAGTCTTTGGAATTTCTCAAACACATTACGTAATTAACAATAGAAACCATGACAGGAAGGAAGGAAGCACACATGCATTGAGCATCTATTATTTGCCAGACTTATCTGTAGCCATTTTGCATATCATAATTTTGTGAAGCCGATATTAATTCTATAAGGGATAAAAGGTCAGAGAAATTAGTAACCCTCAGTTGTGTAGAGAGCAAGATTTGAATCTAGTATGACTGATACCAAAGTTTTCACACCTTCTATTATCCTATCTCCATCTAGTTCAAAAAAATAGGAATAACATTTCATGCCTGAACCACTTCAACAAGAAAATCAGAAAAGCTTTCTAAACGTTGAAATTTATGAGGGAAACTGATTCTTAAGCATTTACTAAGTGCCAGGACTATATTACCAACATTTGTTATTACATTTTTAACCATTTCTTCTTCTTCGAAACAAATGTCCTCTTCTTTTCATGAGTTTTTCAAGGTTTAAAAGAGGATTTTTGGAGCCCTGCTTTGTCTATGATCCTGCCTGGAACAATCTGCAATCAGAGGCTATCATTATACACTTTTTTTTTCTTTTCTGAGATTGTCTCTTGACCACTTATAAATTTATACTTTTTTGATGAAGGAAAATTTCAAGGATACTCTAAGTAGAGAAAATATTATCATGAAAAATTTAATGCCTAAACCTGGATCCAATAAGTTCTTACCTAATTTGTGCTCTGTATAATATTGACATAAATTATGAATTGTGTGTATTTTGCAGTAAGTAAATAACAGACCATACACTTTTACTTTTTTTTTTATTTTAAAAATAAGAGGAGGAAAACATTAACAGACAGAAAACCTTTTACAAAATAGCAAAAGAACAGTACAGACAGTACAGAGTTACAA
>NW_004955472.1:12133953-12154652 GCF_000276665.1 Chinchilla lanigera | reverse complement strand
TGAATTGACTTTTCCTGGATCCTTGTTGATTTTACAAGATCCTTTCTTTCACAGTCACTAGCTGCCATGCTGTCTTCAAAGTCTGAGATTCTATCTTCAGCTTCATTCAAGCGGTTTTGGCAGCTTTCAATGGCAGCTTTGTTTTCCTGGAAGTCTCTTTGAATCTGGTTCATGTGTTTTAAGTCCTTTCTATATTTTTCATTTAATGTTTCTGTCCATTGCCTTTGTTCTTCTATTTTCTTATGTTTCTTCTTCAGACATTTTGAGCAGTTCCTTCATTATTGTTATCATTTCATTTTTTGCCTGAGAGATTAGTTCTGATCTCATCTCTTCCATGGCCTTATGGAGTTGTTTGTTTACTTCCATTGCAATCATTTCAGCTATTTCAGGCGTGTGTTTACCAAGTTCTCCTATGTGGATGTCTCCTGGACTTGTTCTGTGTGAGGTGGAGTTCTGGGATTGTGTTTTAGTCCTTTGTTTTGTCATATTTGCTACTGGATGCAGAAAGCTCAGTTTCCCTCTTCAGTGACTGCACAGCAAAGGCCACTAGTGTCCCTAGTTTTCCTGTTGGTCAGGTTTGCCCCTCAGTGACCCCTGAGAAGCACTACTTAGTCTTGGGTTTTCCTGCAGTTGTTGATTTGTATCTAGTTATTCCTGGTCTCAGATGCAGACATTGGTGTCAGCTGATGGCAGATTGTCTGATTCAGTTTCCCCTTGCAGTTTAGGGCGCATGCACAGCTCAGACTCAGGTTGCACTGGTGTGACAATCCAGGTCCAGTGGATCTATGTCCCCAGGCAGTTCAGGGTACAAGTGAAACCCACACCCAAACTGCAGGGTGGAGAGTTTGTGAACCACCTGATTTTGTGTCTCCAGTCAGTTCAGGACACATATAAGAAACAGATGCAGCCCACCAGGCAGCAATCACAGACTGCCCATGCCTGCTACCCTCTAGGGGGTCCGGGTGAAAGTAAAGTACAGACTCGAACCACTGGACCAGCAGCTCCTGGAGCACTCCCTCACTCAGTGCAGGGCATGTGCAGGGAGGGGCTACATGCGCTGCCCCCAGCTAGAACAGTCCCTGGGGCTTCTGAGTGAGGACCTCCTGTCTTCTGTGGGTGTCCAAAGGGCAGAAACTAAGTCTGTAATGGCGGCAGGGTCCTGGGTCGCCCACTCTGCCCTCAGGAAGTAGACGGGAAAAACCTGGCTCTCTCTGCAAGTTTCAGCCTGGAACTGTGGCAGTGGAAGTAAAGCATGGACTCGAACCATGGGACCAGTGGCTCTTGGAGCACTCCCTTGCTCAGCACAGGGCATGTGCCTGCTTTTACTTTTTAAGCAGTTGCTCTTACCCCAGGACAGGATGGGTAATTTTTCTTCCAATACAAAGTCATGATGGCTTATCAACAGTCATGATTTAAAAAACACAATAGGAAAGAGAAAAATAAATTAGCTATCAAAATAAAGCATAGATATAAATATTTTGCTTTGGAGATAAATGAAAGAAGTGGAGTGTGAAAATTATAAGATTAGGAGCATGAAATCAAAAGAGGATTGAGAGCCATTCTGTCCTCATGAATACATGTATATTGGTTCTATTCAAGGTTGCCAAAGGCAATAAAAGAGCATAACCATGAAGATGAAATTAGTGGGTTACTTTTGCCACATGGAGTGCCTAGCTAGGGTATCATAGCTCATCTGCACTAAGGGAAGTGATTCAAGGAAAGAAAGTAGTTATTCTTTCAATTTTCTATTAACCACATAAATGCCTGAGAACTTCAGCATGAATTTGAAAAAGAAGAAAGATTTTAAAAGTATTTAAATTTGACTTTGGAATATATTGCTGCATGTACATTTGTTTATGATGTGTGTGTCTACCCTGGCCATTCTTTTAAATAAACCATTTGTTATGATGTTGCAGCTGTACGATGTTTTCTTGTTTTATCAAACTCTCTCTCTCTCCTCTGTCATTACCCTAATGACAGGATTTTAAAAGATTATGGTCCTTATTTCATATAAACACACATTAAAATATTGACAGCCTTGTAATTAAGCAGATGCATTTCAATTGTGAAGGTGGGATTTTCTATAACAATCCTATTACAGACATGAAAGCCCTTGTCATATGTCTTTAGGTATAATCACTGAAGACTAGGATATCATAGCCTTTCTGCCACATTTTCTTTGTCAACAGTTTATCAACAGCTCACCTCCTATTCCAGTTTTCACATAATAGTAAATCTAGATTTTCTCCTTATCTGTCTGCTAGTTCCTTCCACCTTGGGAATGAAAAGTTCCTCCATCCACAATATTGCCCTCAGAACAGATTATAAGAAGGGAAGATAAAATTTTCACTAAGAGCACTAAAGTAGTACCCTGTACAGGTGTCTGTACTTACATCTATCCCATGCAAGCAGGAACATAGCTTGTTTTAACTTGCCTATAAATTCAGAATCCTGTCCTAAGCAAAGCAGTCCTTTTCCTAACTTGTGTAGACCTGGCATGCTCTTATCTGAAGACCCAATTTACAATCCAAAGCATGGGACTTAGTAATTTTCTCATCCTAAATCACCTGGAATTGTTTTTACTCAGGGCTTCCATTGCTTTGCTAAATATACATGAATTGCATAGAATTTGGCCTCATTTTGGAACAAATAATGTAGTCACAATAGTGATATGGTGATACAAAATAATATAAAATTTATTGCCTTCTCACACAACAGACTTGCCTTTATGTTGGTGAAATAACAAACATAATGAAAGTAATATTTATTAAATGTTTACTCTTTACTGGGAATATACTGAATGCTTTACCTGCACTGTGACCTCACTTTGTCCTCACAACATCTATATTTGGTAAATTCTGCTGTGATTTCCACTTTACACTGACTGATTCCCACACTGATGTTTAATGGAGTTAGTTACTTTGCTTCACAGTAGTAAGAGCTGAGCTGCGATTCCACCACAAGATAAATGACTCCAGAACCCCAGTTCTTACACAAACACAGAACCACAGCTGAACACAGACCCAAGGCATAGCAAGGGCAATGTGTGAGAGGGAACCTATCATGCCAAGGTGGGGCTGGCATGTACAATACTGGCTGGGCACCTCTGCAGGAGCTCACTGGGCAAGACCAGAAGGAAGGAAGAAAAGGAACTGGGAAATGGTAGTAGAAGGAAGAGGAATAGTGGTCAGTGAATTAGGTAGACACAGGTAATGGGGGAAATTCAAGTATAAGAAAAAGCTTGGTGCAGGAGATACTAACAGAAGTATCCATCCTAGACTATGAATCACTTTAAGAGAAATGATTGTCTGTTGCATTCCTATGCTTATCATACAGACTAGTAGGAATCTATACAGTGCATAGATTTACTTATTTTCATCTCTGGATGAATTAGAATTGGGCTCTAACTTCCTTTCCTGATGCTATGATCTGAGAAGTTTCCTTTCCTTTAGAAAGTACTTTTCTTTTTAAACACATGAGACTGACTGAGGGAGGTGAAGCTCACCATAATTTTCATTTGGTACATGTTTTTATTTATTTATTTATTTTTTGATTCAGTAAATGTTAATTGCCATATCTTACTCATTATAATTTTTCCTTTTACAAAATTTTATTTGAAAGCACATTATGTCTGCATATAAGATTGTAACCTTGAAAGTATAAAAGTGTCCTCTATGGTCAATCTTATGACATTTATTAATTTAACTTGTACATTTTACATTTGATAAAAGGTTTTATCTTCTATAGTTTTGTTGGAGTAGATAACATATCTTTGTTTAAGGTACATTTTACCTTGGTACCAAGGAACTTGATACCAAATGTCTTGGTTACTTTTCTCTCATAGCTAAGACAAAATACCTGACCTGTTTGCCCTGCTGGATTTTGGAAGGATTTCCTCTTCCTTCTACTACCATTTCCCAGTTCCTTTTCTTCCTTCCTTCTGGTCTTGCATAGTTCCAGTGCTTTGTATCCCCTTGTTTGTACCTTTTGGGATGGTAATGTTTACTTTGTGCCACTGAATGCTGCAATCATCAGGTATTAATTAGGGAAGGAAAGGTTTATTTAGCTCACAGTGTGTGGAGGTTCAGTCCATACTAGGCTGGCTCCAAGGCAGGGTGGCACATGGCAGAGGGCAACAGTTCATGGCAGCAGAAAACAGCAAAAGCAACAAGAGCAAAAGAGAAGAGTGGCAGCAAGCAACCTCTTTCCCACTCTTACATAGTATGCAAACTACCCATCCCAGGGCGGGTGTAGCATTCACACTCAGAATCCCAACATTGGATCATGAATCAATCATAAACACTAGAAGCCAGCCCCAGACTGCATGAGGTTTTGGGGTGACATCCAGACACAAACCATAATATTCTGCCCCTGGCCCCTCAAAGACTCATGTATATCCCTTTATGGAAAAGGCATTTTAATCTATCTCTAAGAGTGGCCAAAGTCCTGATACAAAGTATTCGACCAAACAAAGTTCCAAATCCAGCAGGGCAAACATTAAGTCCTATAGTTCCATGAGCAACTTCTGGGGCAACCTGTGGCAAATTGTGAACTTCTTGTGCTCTTCTTATGGTTGTGGCTCCCATGGTTACTCTCTTAGGCCTGATTTGCTCCCTTCTTGCAACTTTCCTTAGATGATCCACTTTCCTGGCTTCTCCAAACTTCCAAGGTCTCGACTGCACCTTTAGCTTCTCATGCACAGCTTCACACACTGCCTTCTCAGCGGCAAACTGCCTGGCCTCCCAGGCCTTCTTCTGACATCTGGGTGGAAGCCTTTTTAACCTCAGAACTCTTACATTCTTCATGCACCTAAAATCAGTGCCACACGGATGATGCCAAAGTCTGCTGCTAGTTAGAGCAGTAGCCAGGCTTTCTTCTCTCTTGGCTGTAGGAGTTGAGTGCTTTGATCACTGAGCATTCTGAACTTGATTCTGAGGAATGAATTCTCTATGCTGCCACAATTCTGGAACATGGCGCTCTGTGGCTTTCTCCTCAAAGAAAAGTGTTTCACTTTGCAGGTTTGAAGCTGTAAAAGGTGGAGACTTGCTGCTCCTAGTGATGCCCTTAGGCCATCTTTTCCGTTCTCTTGTCTCTTCTCAGCAATTGATATCTCTTCTGCTCTATCTTTGAAGTCCATAGTTTTACTAGAGCTTCTTTTCTGGCCACACTCACAACATTTGAAATCATCCAGCTGGGTTCTTCGCTCTTGGTTCTTAACATAAATCTGGCTAAAAGCCCCCAATTATAGCCATGCCACTGCCTCAACATTTGAGTGCCTTGAAATTTCTTCTGCTGGATTAATTAGTCCACTACTCTCAGTCTTAGGCAAGGTCTCTGGACACAAGTAAAATGCAGACAAACTTCCTGCCAAGCCATAACATACATAGTCTGGGCTCTAACAACGAATATAGTCCTTCTTCCCAGCAGAAACCAATTCAGTCTTTCCTGGCAGGATTTCTATCAGTCTTCTGGTCTTCTGAGCTCTGACCAGAATCTCCTATACAGAACAGCTGAAGGTGTTCCAGTGCTTTTTTATCTTCGAACATTTCCAAACACTTCCCACAAGCCATTTCTAAAGGCTCTTGAACCACATGGTCCGATATAATCACAGCAACGACCCCACTCCTGGTACCAAAATCCTGTCTTGTTTACTTTCTTCTCATTGCTGAGGCAAAATACCTGATGCCAAAATTTAAGGAAGGAAAGGTTTATTTAGCTCACTGTTTGTGGAAGTTTCAGTCCATACTCGGCTGCTCCGAAGTAGAGTGGCACATGGCAGAGGGCAACAGCTCATGTCAGCAGAAAACAGCAAAAGCAACAAGAGCAAAAGAAAGGAGTGGCAGCAAGCAACTTCTTTCCCTCCCTTGCATAATATACAAACTACACGTCCCAGGGTGGGTGTAGCATTCACACCCAGAATCCCAACATTGGACCATGAATCAATCATAAACTCTAGAAGCCCACCCCATGACTGCATGAGGTTTTGGGGTAACATCCACACACAAACATAATACCAAGGTAAAATATGATATTTAAATTCTAAATAAGAAAGAATAATCTTTGTATACAGGAACTATCATGCATGCATGTGCTTAGTGTCAGTTAATATTTTGAAATGTACTCTAAAAATTATCACATTTTAAAATAACCTTATCAAAGTCTAATAATACCTGTTTCCCTTTAAAATCTCAGTCTAGTCTACTGGGATCAATTTATGATGTTTTTAATTGTTAAGCCTTCTGGTCATCTGAATTGTTTTCATGTTTCATTGTATACCTATAAAACATTTTACTTCAAAGAAACAATGCTGTGAATTTATAGGGCTTTTAGAATTTAAGAATCTGTTTCCTATTTTGTTTATTTAGACAGGGAAACATTAATTACAAATAAAGAGTATGCTATGTTGAAAAGAAAGGAAGAACTCTGATGTTTCTCTGCCAGAGACCATAAAAATTAAAAATACCAGAGGAATTTTTCAACATTATTAACCTCTTGACAATGTGTGGGTTGAATAAAGGACAAATGAATGTTTTCGAGGGACAGAGAATGCCAGTTTTAACAGACTGTCGAATCACTATACACAAATATTTGTGTTACTGGGGATTATTTGATTTTTACCAAAGCAAATTAGATTGGAAACATAGTATGTATTAAGTCACTGGTACTTATTGTCTAATTCTTTTTCCCATAAAAGTTTCTATGCACTAAAAGAACACTAAGTCATCAGTTAGACATACCATAGAATGATCCTTATCATGTCCAGACAAAATACAAGCTTTTGAAGAAGCTGCTTCACAAGATAACTGCATGGATTTCCTTACAAGAACTTGTAAAACAAATAATGATTATTAAAGATATTGAGTTAACCTTTTATTCCTGTTTAATGAGAACAATTCCAAAATGTCTAGCCCATTCCACATTCCATGTGACTAACTACAGTATCCAGAGCATGAAAAAAATCCAGGAAACTCACAATAGCATTTCTTAAATGCTTTACGGACACTGGCATTTAAGGAAATAAATAAAATTAGATTAACAAGAGGAAAGTCTTCAAGGCATATCTACTATCAATCCTATAAATGGTTCATTTATATCTAAAAATTGTTTAAAAGTTACCAAAGTTGAAACGTTGTAGACTTAGCTGCTATCTGTATTGAATTCAGTAAATGCCTAAATCGTAATTGTTGGCATGCGGATTTATTGTACTCCATGGAGAGTTTTGCACAGCTGCCTACACAGAGGCTACAGTGAATTGGAATGATTAGCTTTTAATGATATATTCTGGTTGGCCATGGCCTCATGCTTATAGTCATGCCAAGATAGGGGTACAAACAGAAGATTTAGAGTGGGAGATGGGGATGAGAGATAGTGCCATCAGGTATTGAATCAAACAAACATGATTGAGCAAGGTCTATGGCCAATTCTGTAGTTGTTAACCAAAGCAAGTAGGAGGACATGCTATTATAATATTGAGCACACAAGAGGTCAAGCTAGGGGCTGGAGATTTAGCTCAGTGACAAAAAGCGCCTGCCTGGCAAGCGCAAGGTCGTGAGTTCAGTTGCCGGTACCGGAGAAAAACCAAAACCAAAAAAAAAAAAAAAAGAGGTCAAGCTGAGGATGAGCCAGGAAGGAGATCATTTGATATTCTAGGTCTTTGTTTGTTATAACTAAAGCCTGAAATCCACAACTTTGAAACTAAATCAGGAACCCAAGAAAAGAGCCTTTAGAATAAAGTATCAATAACCCAGGCAAAGAATTTGGGTAATATAAAAAGGGGCCTAGGTCCCAGGGGACCGAGGCAAGTGCATCCATAACTCCTGTTTTATATCCAAACTTTGAAGATTTTTGAAATGCCTCAGATCACAAATTAATTTTTTCACTCAATTCACCTTTATTAGACATGTCTTCTATGCCAGGCATTGTGTTAGGAGCAGGGAGTATTAGTGAAAAAGATTTACTTACATGTTCTTATAAAAGAGACAAAAAATAATAAAGCAGTAGACAAAGAAGTGAACAAATAGATCTAGAAAGTAATAAACAGGGTGACGAGTTAGAGAATGTGGGGAAGGTGTTTTAGGTAGAATGGCCAGATACAGCCTCTCCAAAGAAGAGCTGTTTGAGCATGAAAATTAGATTTGAAAATGAGCAGCTGTTTGAGGAGCTGATATAACACTAGAGTCTCAGCCTAGGGAGGACAAAGTGCACCGGACTGGAGGTGAGAAAGACCTTCGCCTTCCTTCCAGACTGAGAAGGAAGTGGGTTTGAAAGACATCAAGCAGAGGACGGACGTGAGATGGAGGATAGGAAAGCTGGGCAAGAATCAGGCCGCACAGTTGGAGGGGAAAAGGCATTTGGCCAGAGTGAGGGGTGAGCCCAGTGATCTGTTATAAGGACAGATCTGAGATGTTTCATGTGCTTTTATAGTTGTAACCTGGAAAGTAAGTTTCAGGGGCTGAAAATTGCCTAAGCAGTCCATTCATTGTGAAGAGTCCATTGTGGAAATGTCCTAACACAAAAGTGGACATGTGAAGCATCCCACTGGTGCTAGATGGTGTTCAGATTAGTTTCTGAAGCATCAGGGTTCAAAGTCTCTTCAGGGCAAAGTACTGCCATCCAAGGGAGAAGCGGTAGCCAGAGCATTTTTCCTTTGGATGAAGAAATTGTTCTGCAATGGACAGGGGAGTGGGGCAGTGAGTCACCAGCGTGGGCTGGCTGGAGACAGAGAATACTGGGGGTGAGCCTGGGAGGTACATGCTTGAATAGCAAGAGGAGAAACATAAAGCCCCATTCTTCTTATAATTTCCTTTCTTCCAGAGCAAGCTAAGCTGCAGATTTCCTAAAGAGGCTTTTAATTGATTAACAGGACTTTATACTTTTCATTTGACTTTTTTAAAGCAAGTAAGAAAATTTGTCAATAATAATAGCCAAAAATAGTACTAATTTTTGATTCCTCTTATTAAAAGATTCATTGAAGTCTTAATTCCCAGAACCTTTTGAGTGTGATCTTATTTTCAGGAAAGGTTATTGCAGGTGCCATTAGTTAAATTAAGATTATATTGGAATAATATAGACCTCACCCCAAGTGATCGGTGTCTTTATAAGAGAGAATTTGGACACAGGGACACATGGTGGGAAGATGGCCATATGAAGACACAGACATACAAGGAAAATGTCATGTAAAGTCAGAGGCAGAGATTGGGGTGATGCATGTAGAAGCCAAGGATTGGTGGCCATCATTAAAATTTATGAGAGGCACAGAGCACATGCTTCCTCAGAGCTTCCAGAAAACATCATACTGCTCATACCCTGGTGTTAGGCTTTTAGCTTCTCGAATTATGCAACAACATATTTCTGTTGTTTTAAACCCACTGGTTTATGGTACTCATTACAACAGTAAAAAGGAAATATTATTGATAAGCTAAAGCCTCCTCTCTCCCTAACTTCTTTCATTCCTATTATAATTCCTAATTCTTATTTCTCATTTCTTTTTATAGAAACATCTAGAATATCACTTTGCTTGTGAGGCTTCCTCTGTGTCACACAGGATGACTTAACTCTGTTCTTATTCCATAATATTTTATATGCAATTTTCAGCAGCAATCATATGTATTTTGACTGTAGTCTCTATCTGAAGAAAACAAAATGACCGAGTAATTTTCAGCCATTATCTCGTGATTGTGGAATGCCAAACTGAATTTTATAATGTCTGTATGAAACATTTGACCCTCATAAGAGCCTGGCACAGTCGGGATTAGAAGTGCCCCCGTTCCCCCCACCAAGAAGTTGAAACTTTATGAATTTCATTTATTTAATGTGGTAGGTTATATTACTTTTCTACAACCCTCCCTTTGTTCCTCATCCTTACGGTGGTGGTGTACTCTTGTCTCCCTCCCTGCCCTCCTGATCTTGGGGTCCATCATGGTTTGTTTAGGCCAGTGGAATGTAAGCAGAGGTGACATCATCCTACTTCCGGCCCGAGGTTTTAAGGGGCTCGTGTATTTCTGCTCTCCTCTTTGTGCTCCTGCCATTGACCGTGAAAACACTCCTTGAGTAGCTGTTGGTGCCAGAATGGAGAAACTCACGAAGCCAACCTGAACCTAACCTGATTGCCACCAAGCCTAGCAGAGCTGCAGTAAACCTGCCAACTCGTGAGCCAAATAAATATGTGCTGATGTCAGTTACTGAGATGTGGGTGATTTGTTACACACCATTATCATAGTAGAAATCTCATTACTACACCTAGTTCACTGATGATAGAGCCAGAACTAGAACACATATTGTCTGACTGGCAATCTAAAGGTTTTCTATCAAATTATTCTGTGTATTCAACAAGTACTTATGACATATTTATTATGGAAGACAGCACGACCCAAAACAAATAACAAGTTCTGTCCTGGGAAAGGGCATTTTGTTTCAGTGAGGAAAAGGGACAACAAGAAGTAAAATTAAACCTTAGAAAACAGCAGCCTCTGGCACTAACAAAGTCCTTCCGAGGGAGAATGCAGCGATAAAGGAAGGAGACAATCACCTTTAAAGTGGCAGGACAGCCCTCTTTGCATGACAGCAAGGCAGAGCAGATGGCTCAAGAAAAAGAAGGGGATCTTTCTCCTGCTGGAGCAATCTCAGATAATGGTTTCATTTTCTTTTGTGTAGCGTCAGCCCAACTGTGTGCCTTGCTAGCTAGTTGTCTTTGGTTTGCATCCGGTGTATTCAGAAAGCTATTGAGTTGTTTTGTAAGTTCCTAAAGATAGACTGAAAAGGGCTTCATTTTCCCTTTTCCAAAGGGAGCAATCAAAATACTCACCAGAACAACAAACTTAAGCCCTAGGCTGTGAGTAAAATCTGATTTCTCTCAGGTGAGAGGTATTTTGTATATGGAAAGTTAAGAGAAAAATGTGACTTTAGCAATACTGTAGGGAGCTGTGGTTAGCATGGAGTTGATAAGACCCTTTGTGTTCCCTGTTTTGATTGGCCAGATGAGAAGCCAGAGTAGCTCGCACATCCATCTGCATCCCAATTCATGGGCCTGAGAAGTGCTGACACAGGACTGCAGATCAGCTCTGTGGCTTGCCAGGGTAAACTTGTATAATGCACTGTAGATCCCGCCTAACAACAGTGGTTCTTTTGTCACTTGAACAGAGGCTATTAAGAACATGAGTCATTAAAAAGAGCTCTAGGAAAGCAGGCAACATTTTCCAATACTGTGGTTTTAGGCAATCTTTAAAAAGTATCAGAAGCCCCAGAAGAAATGAAGCATTTCATTAATAATTAACAATAGACTAAGAATCAAAATCTGAATTTATGAAAAGAAGGAATATTTCAAAGTGTAATTTCTGAATGTTAAAGCCCATCTTTATGAAGAACTGTAACTGAAATATTTTCTTGAATGTACAGTACATAAATATTAGTAAGAGTACTTTCAATTCTTATGATGGCCTGGGAACCTCTAGCTTACTGCTGAAAGTGCAAATCAAGAACACTGGCCTTGGGGTTTCTCTTCCCCTCTTTTCCTTTTTCCTTCCCTCATTCTCCTTGTTCCCTTCCTCCCTTCCTTCCTTTGACTCTTCCTTGTTCCCCTTTTATAGATGAGATATTGCTATGTTGCCCCTAACTCGTGGGCTCAAGTGATCTTCTGCCTCATCCCCGCAAGCCGCTGGGGCTATGGGTGCACATCACTGTGTCTTACTTCGTATTTTTAACACAGAAAGATCATGAGTGTAAGACTAGTGGAGAAAAAAATCTTAATTCCATTATTTGGAGAAAAAGCTTGTTATGATTAATGCTGTTTCCACTAACATTTTTTCTACAGATACTTTGTATGTGGTTGAGGTCATACAGTATATGCAATTTTGTTTCATGTATTTTCTTTCAGTTTTGTTATTTTGGTTGGAAAATATGGTTCAGTGGTCGGAAAATATGGTTCAGGGATCAAATCTTCCCCCTTGCCTGTTTGTTGAAATACAGTACATACAACAGCAGAACGAATGGAGGCTACGGAACCTATCTTGTCCCACAAAGCCTGAAATATTTAGTCTTTGACCTTTTACAAAAACAGTTTGCAAATCCTTGGGACAGATTATTAGAGTTACATGTGAATAACATTTCTTTTAGGGCTCTTGTAAACATATACTGAAAGTTTACGTATCTAGTTTGCTTTACCAGCATTGTTTGATATTTTATTGACTTAGCATATATATGTATATAAAATAACCAGCTATATTTAGTTATGTTATAATTTTATTTACATGTAGTAAACATATATAGAGAGAGAGAAAAAGAGAGAAAAAGGGAGAGAATTAATAGACATAGTAGACATAGCTTTCTTTTTAGTTTTGATTTTCTTTGTCATAATTAGGTTAAAACAATTCTCCATATTCTTAGTTTTTAATTTCCTGTTTTTCAATTGCTTTTTCATGCTTCTTGCCCATTATTAAATAATAATATTTTGAAAAATGTAGCTTTATAGAAGCCCTATAGAGGTTCAGAATCTTAAACGTATTTACTGCTTCTACTTTTAATATTTTCTCAGATGTTTATGTCCTTTAATCTGAGAAAGTTTTTTTTTTCCTGAGAAAATTTTTGAAACTTGGAAATTATCTAATCTATATAAAATTCATCTGATTTCTTTCAAAGCTTCCAAGTTTACAAATTTCTGTAATATGTTTATGTTATATTTTTAATTTTCAAAAATGTATGAGGATTGATAATTTAGCATGTGCCTCTTCAGTGTCTACTGATTTTTTAAAATGTACACTTTACTTTTTAGAGTAGTTTTGGACTTACAGAAAATTGGGAGGATAATACAGAATGTTCCTATAAATCCCACAGCTGGTTTTCCCTATTATTGCTATCTTTCATTAGGTTTATATATCTATTGTAATTAATTAACCCACATTAACATATTATTATTAGCTAATTTTCATAGTTTTTACTTAATACACTTTTCAATTCCAGTATCTCATCAGGGATGCCACGTTATGTACATTTAGTTATTACGGACTTCTCAGGGTATTTTTGGCTTGTTACAATCGCTTGGCCTTTCTTTGTTGTTGATGATATTGACAGTTTGAAGCAGTATTGGTCAGGCAGGTCGTAGAATTCCTACAATTGATCTAGTGTCTTTCTCATGCAGTTATGAGCAATTGGAAGAGTGGTCGAGGAACTGCTGCTTCATTGCATCATACTCGGGGTGATCAATGTGGTTCGTCACTGTTAATACAAATCTTGATCATCCGGTTTGGTTAATGTTTACCAGGTTCCTCAGAGCAAAGCTACTCTTCTCCCTTCCTCACTTTCCACAGTGACTCCTTGGAAGAAGTCATGAGGAGCAGTCCACATTTAAGGAATGGAGAAGTATGTTCCTCCTTCTTGAAGGTGGAGTACTTATATAAATTATTTTGAATTCATCTACATGGAAGCTTTTTCTCCTTATTTATTTATTTATTCAGTCACTTATTTATATCAATATAAACTCACAAATATTTGATACTTTGTCTTATATTCTTTATTTTGTTGTTCAAATTGCTCCAGATTTGGCAATTGGGAGTTTCAGCTGGCTTTTGTGTCTCTGAAATACTTCAGTCAATGTAGGGTTTTTGTTTATGATTTTTTTAGAAAATTCTTTCTTAATTTCTGAAAGTACAAGGTGCTTCTGGCTCATTTTGAATGCTTTGTATGTTTCCTGACCTAATCCTAGAGTGAGCCATTTTTCTCTTTTATTAGAAAACAAGATCTAGACACCAGGTGTGTTTATTGCTACTACAATATGGTAACCTCTGGGTCCTCTCAACTGACAGAGCAATAAAAATGTATGCTAACACACACACGCACACACACACACACGCGCACACACACACACACGCGCACACACACCTGTATGTAGCTGTCTGTACCAATACTGAGCTAAGTCTGAGTTCATACTGACTTTCCAGTTCAAATCCTTCACCCATGTATCATTTTCGTCCTGTGCTCTTGCTAATATGTAAATTTCTCCAACAGTAGGAAACCTTGCTCCCAGCATCTACCAGGTTCTGAATGCACACAAAGCAGTATCAGAGTTAGCTTTTAGCCCATGGGAACAAGTGAGACAATTTTATCAACTCAACTGCTTATGCATGGTTCCTTTTAATCTTTGAGGTTCAACTCACTTCCAAAGTTCTCTCTACTGATTTTAAATTCTGTTTTATTGACTCTTCCATTTAAATTTGTTTTCTGTCCTGAGTTGTCATTTCTGAAGCTGATTTGGTGACTCAAGGGTCAATATATATATAAAATGTATGTTTTCCTTGTTCCAAATTACTCGAGATTGTATACATAGACTTAAACTTTTGAGTAGAAAAGTTGATATTACACAGCAGATAGCCAATGACAGGGAAAAACATTTATATAGAATTAGTATTACCTTCCCAATTCATTTAAAGAAGGAAGTTGTAGGAATTATAATAAAAATATTTATCTCCCTTTGAATTTACTGCTTATCTATTCTAAAGCAAAATAAACGGCTTCTTTATCATTAAAGTTCAGATATGTCTACTGTTTGTACTTGGGAACAAATACTATATTATAATGTAGAGATGTATGTGGGATTTTGTTTAGAAAATGATGAAGCAGAAATAAAAGAATAGATAATATCACAAACATGATAAGTCATCTCCTGAAATCACTCACAGAACTCAAGCCAAAAAACAATTTGGTTAACAGTGGCATATCCTGTTTGCTTAAGTGAGTCCTCGCACCCAAAGGTTAGTGAGAAAGAACCGAGCAGAGGTGATCTGAGAGAGCGCAGTTCAAACTATTTTGCCAAATTCTGTGCTTCACCTCCTGCTCTCTTACTCATTATTTTTCTTCTTCCTCAATTTACTTTCTAGTTTTCTTGGCTGAGTTTCTATTTGACTATTTAGAAGTAAAATGTAAGTTTCTTTACCGAGTTTACAAGCTGCTGCTTGAATTTTGTCATTTAAATGTTTGCTGTACCTAGACTAGAAAATGAATTTATACAATATGATTATATATAATATGACTGAAAAATCCCTTTAAACAAAACCAAAGAACTATGGGGTAAAAATGTCAGTTCACTTCCTTCATTGCATGCACACAATAATAACTCATATTGCTAGCACATTAATTTTTGGTTGACGAAGTACATGTAGAGCTTAGGACATATTAGACACGGAGGAAACTTACTGTTTGTGGACTGGATGCACATGTGAATGAATGTGTTTGTGTCAACACAATCCTGAAGCATATTAAGAATTTTCCTGCTTTTAACAATTAGCAAATTGGATCTCAGAAGGAAAAAGTGAATTATTTGAAGATGGGACATTAATCACTTGCTGAAGTCAGAATACAAATCTATGCAAATCATCAGAAGGGCGTGTCCTGTGTCTTTGTTACTAATGGTAGTACCAGCACACACGCACAGTAGTATACAGTTGCTATTCATTATATTATTAAATAAAAGAAAAATCAAAAAGGGTGGTGCTAAGCTTTTGGGAGAATAAAAGTTCTACAGAAGAGAAGAATGGTGTATATATTAATTTGACATGTATTCAAGTAATAACTAAAGAGATACAGAAGATAGCATAAAACTATTCCAAAATCAGGAAACTGAAATTATAGGCTTGTTTTCAATTTAACATCCCCATCACTTGAAATGCTAAACTTTGGTGCTTTCAGTATTTCTGTACATTTGATTTGTTTCTGCAGAGTTCTTTCAATACATTATTTTTCATTTTCCTTTTGTGTCATGAACATTCTTTTTCAAGTGTATTAGACAAAATTTTCCTGACGTAAGAACAGAGACAGTTTTACTTTGCATGCATGTGTGCATAAAGAGGAAGCTCTATTTTTTTTCTTTTCAAGGTCTTCATTTTGTACCCTAATTTTAGAATCTGATATTGAATAACAACTCATTTCAAAAAGCAAAATGCCACAAAATCAGTCATTTAAAGAATGAAAGTGAAAATTTTCATCAATTTTTTTTCTATCCCTTGTTTATAATCACAGCACATGAATTATTTTTCTATATATGTCATTGTAACTGGTCTTATAACCCATCTATTGGCTTAATTTTAAAATTATACTGATTTAGTCACCAAACTGTATACTATTTATAGACAGGTCTTGGTTAATTTCTCATACTTTGTTGTAACAATGATTTTAAATTATGGTAATGTTTGGGTATTCATATAGCCAGTGACATAATGAATAGCAACTGAAGCAAGCATAGCCTACCAAGAGCAAAGTTGCCATGGGCATAACCTGCTCAGGGCTGATTTATGAATCATCCCATTAGGAGAGATCTAATGTGGGCATTAGAGGAAGACACTGGTAAAGATCAAATACACATTCAGGAGCTTCAGCAGTAAAGACTGTATCTTATTGTACTAACAGTTATCTATTCAGTCATGTGCAGGGACGTGCTGACCAGTGCCGTGAAGACTGAAAGGTGTATGAGACTTCTTGTAGCGAGGGTGAGCATATGGATGGCTGAGAGACAAAGGATAGACTGTGAATTATTCTGGTTTCCTGACTCATATCCTCTTGGCCTCATTTCTGATTACAGTGTGGATGCAGTAGGCAACTTGGCTTACATTGTGCTGATATTTTTCTTCAAGCCCTAAATGTTTTGCACTTTTGCCCTCAGGTTTTTCCACTGCCAAAATTTATAATTGTCACTGGGAAACAATTCAAATGGGTGTGCTCAGTCTGGAAATACACTGGGGTTTGTATCCCAAGGCAAAACTCAACTGATGTGGGTGCAGGCTGATGGACGCAAATGGTCCATCCTCAGCAAGTCAATTTAAAAAGGCATCCCCCATACCCCATCCAAGATTCCAGGACTGACTGGGCACTACCTGGCTACAATAGTGATATTAAGAATGCATTTAGGTGTTGCTTTTCCACTTTCTCTCACTCTTAGGCACCCTGTTAATAAGTTTTTATGTATAGGTCTCTTCTGCACCCTGTTCATAAGTTTTTTCTCAGCTTCTGTTTTTGGGGAAACTGAAGCTTAAAGGAAAGTTCTCACACCTGTGCTTCTATTTTCCACTTTCTACTCCATCACCTGCTGCTTGTCCTTGTCCCTTTCCGGGTATGTGCCACACGAATACACTGAGAAATAAAAGAAAATCATCAACAAGTAACTCAATAGAATTTTCAGGTGACTTTAAGCTGCAAGATTGAAGAAGTCCACTAAGTAGCCTAGAAAATCATTAAAAATGGATTGTTTTGTATTTTTTTGCTAGTCTATTTTTATCTCTGCCTGTTGAACGGTTCTTTTTCTGCAGTATTTTTATTTTTCTCGTGTCAAATTACACCCCATGCTTTGTTCTTGGAGAGCCTGCAGACTAGTTTTAGAAAGAATTTATGGAGGCCAGGAGAGGTGGGCACACCTGTAATCACAGCATTAGGGAGGCTGAGGCAGGAGGATCACTATGAATCCAAGGCCAGTCTGGGCTACAAAGTGAGTTCAAAGCCAGCCTGAACTGTATAGCGAAATCATGTCTCAAAAAGACCAAAAAAAATTTTATGGGTAATACATTTCTTTCTAAAAGCTTGAAAACTTGCAGGAATCTCATTTTTCCTTTTGCATGATTAAATAATATGTAAATTCAGATTAGGAATCATTTCCCTCCAACATTTGAAGGCAATACATTCTTTTTCCCAGTGATGCTATCAAAAGAGCCCTCCTGCAATTCCATTTACAGTCCTGGAAACATGGCTTTTCCTCCTCTCTGGAACCAGAGAGCTTTCTTTAGGGCCCAGTGTTCTGAATGTCAAATAAAATACTCTGATGAAAGTTTGTTTCTTAACTTCTGATCTTTATATTAAAAATATCCACAGATGACTGATAATCCTTGTAAGTCTTTACATTTTAAGCTGTATTTTAGAAGTCCAATGTGCTGTCCATTGGGCCACAGAGCCACATCTGTATTTTAAATAAATTAAAAGAAAAAACTTTAAAAAGGCAATCTTTATATTTACTAATGTATTTGCAACTTCTGAAGTTGTTCGTTCTTTCTGAAACTCTAATTTTCTTCAAATGGAATAACTTCTCTCTCATTACAAACTTGCTGGTAATACATTTTCTCAGTTTTCATTTATCTAAAGAAATCTCTTTTAGCTCAATTTTCAAAAGATATTTTCACAAGAGGCTTCTGAGTTGACAGCTTTTAAATCCAGCTTTTGTCTTTAGTACTTAACATTTGTTCTATTGTCATCTGTTCCCATGTTTCTGATGAGAAGCCAGGCATTATTTCTACACTTTTTGTTCTGTGTGTAATATTTCTTCTCCCTCCAGCTGTTTCCCCCCGCCGCCACATTTATTTATTTATTTATTTATTTTTAAAATTTTATTTTAAAGAGAGTAGTAAACGAGAAGCAAACAAAAGAACAATAGCAGCATACCAGCATCATAAACATAAACAAACCCAATCGAGAACATTTAAAGTGATACAGGGTTTCAAGACCAAATAATGTGAACTAACAGTGGTTGTTATATGACATATTGCCATCCTCAACTACATTGCTCAGATTACCAGATGTAAGAATGGAAGATTGTTCAAAACATTAAAGAGAAAAAGAAAATAATTATTAGATAAAACATTAGAGATAATACAGAGATTCAGTAGACAAGACGATAGGAATTCATTGTGGTAATTCCATTGCATATTGTTACCTTCAAATCATTTGCTCAGATTACAAGATATAAGAATACAAAGTTGACCAGAACATAAAAAATTTTAAGCATTAACTGTTCCTTTCATTATACTATCAGACATCAGCAATGCAGTTATCACAGCTATTCAAATATATATTTATATTTTGCCTTCCTTCTTTCTTTTTTCTTCTTTCCCTCATCCCAGTCGTTCCTTCCTTTGAGCAATTTCTTTCCCTTTCCTGTCATCTATTGTACGTTTTGAGTTTTACTTATTCTTTGATGTTCCTACACAAAGGAGACAATATGATATTTACACAAGTGTGTCCGATTTATTTCACTTATGAGTATGGTCTCTAGTTGCATCCCTTTACCTACAAAAGCCTCGAGTTTATCTTGTTTTATAGCTGAGTAATACTCCATTGTATAAAAACACCACATCTTTTTTTATCCATTCCTCAGTGGATGGGCAGTTGGGTTGTTTCCAAGATTTGACTATGATAAATTGTGCTGCTGTACACACGGGTGCACATATATTGCTGTGGTATGATTTTTTCAATTCTTCTGGAAATACACCCAGAAGGGGAATAGCTGGGTTAAATGGGATTTCCAATCCTAGCTTTGTGAGGAATCCCCAAATTGATTTCCACAGTGGTTTCATCAGTCTACACTCCCACCAGCAGTGGAGTAGGGTTCCTTTCTCCCCACAGCCTCTCCAGCATTTGTTATTGGTTGATTTCTTGATGATAGCCATTCTTTCTGCGGTGAGATGGAATCTCAGTGTTGTTTCAATTTGCATTTCTTGAATGGCTAATGATGTTAAACATTTTTCATGTATTTATTCACCATTAGTATTTCTTCATCTGAGAAGTGTGTATTCCTCCTCAGATGCCTATATTTGGATTGGGTCTTTGAATTTGGGGGCCTGATTTTTTTTAATTCTTTATATGCCCTAGATAGAAGTCCTTTGTCTGAGGGGCAGTTGGTTAAAATTTTTTCCCAATTCGTGGATTTTCTTTTTACTTTGTTGGTGGTATCTTTAGACGTGCAAAAACTTTTCAGTAAGATGAGGTCCCAGTTGTTGATTCTTTGAAGTATTTCCCATGCAGTCTGGTTTTTGTTCATGAACTCTGCCTACCCCAGTGTCTTCAATATTTTTACTTACATTTTCTTCCAATAAATATAGTGTTTCTGTTTTAATATTTAGATCATTGATTCATTTTGACTTTAATTTAGTGCATGGTGAAAGACATGAATCTAGTTCTAGTGTTTGGCATGTGGAAAGCCAGTTTTTCTAGCACCATTTATTAAGGAGTCTATCTTTCTTGCAGTGAGCATGTTTGGCCCCTTTGTCAAAGAAAAGGTGACTGACTGTGTTTGTAATTGTGTCTGTATCTTCTAATCTGTCCCACTGATCTTCAGGTCTTTTTTTTATGCCAGTACCATGCTGATTTTATCACAATAGCTCTCTAGTATAATTTGAAGTCAGGAATTGTGATGTCTCCTGCCTTTTCTTTGTTTCCCAAGATTGCTTTTGCCATTCTAGGCCTCTTCTGGTTCCAGATGAACTTTAAGAATGTTTTCTCTAGATCTGTGAGGTATGCTAATGGTATTTTAACTGGAATTGCATTGAATCTGTGCAACAATTTTGGGAGTATGGCCATTTTCACAATGTTGGTTCTTCCTATCAATAAGCAAGGGCTATCTTTCTATTTTCTGATATCCTCTTCAATCTCTTTTTTCAGAGTAGTATAATTTTCACTGTATAGATCTTTTACTTCTTTTGCTGGATTGATTCCTAAGCATTTCATCTTTTTAGATATTATTGTGAAAGGTGTGGTTTCCCTAATTTCTCTCTCAGTCTGTTTGTTGCTTATATAGAGGAATGCTATTGATTTTTTGGGTGTTAACTTTGCATCCAGCTATGCTACTGAATGGTTATTAACTCCATAAACCTTTTACTGGAGTTTTGGAGGTGTTCTATGTAGAGTATAATGTCATCTGTGAATAATGATAATTTCACTTCCTCCTTTCCTATCAT
>NW_004955472.1:12108895-12132198 GCF_000276665.1 Chinchilla lanigera | reverse complement strand
TTTTTTCTGGGCTCCAGTCTTGTGGAGTATTGTTTTCCATCTTTTAATTTTCAGTCTGTGAATTTCTTTTGAGTTAAATGTATTTCTTGTATACAACATATTGTTGGATTTTGTTTCTTGATCCACTCGGCTAGTCTGCTTCTTTTGGTTGGTGCATTGAGACCGTTTTACATTGATGGTTATAACTGATATATACTGGCTTATCCTTGTCATGTTATTTTCCTGCTGTTGGATCCTTTTTTTTTTTTCCCTCTGTTTAGTTGCTTGCTCCGTTTGGTGGTTCCTTTCTGTTGTTGCTCTTGAAGTTGTGGTCTGTTTTATCTCTTTCTAGAATATCTTTTAGTACCTTTGTAGGTTTGATTTGGCACTCATGGCTTTCTCTTATTGTTCTTTATCATGAAAATATTTTATTTCTCCATTAAATTGAAAGGATAGTTTTGTAGGGTACACCAATCTGGGTTGGAGGTTGTTTTCTTTCAATACCTGAAATACTTCACTCCAAGTTCTTCTTGACTTGATGGTTTGTGTTGAGAAATCTGCTGTAATTCTGATGGGCTTCCTTTATAGGTGATTTATAGGTTATTTCTTTTCTCTAACAGCTTTTAATATTCTGATCTTTTGTTGAGTTTCTGGAATATTGATCACTATATGTCTGGGTGTAGATTTATTTTTATGATTAACTGGATTTCTATATGCTTCACTTATCTGTACATCCAGTTCTTTGTCCATACCTGGGAAATTTTCCACCATTATTTCTGCAAATAGTCTTTTTATGTCCTTTGTGTTGACACCTGCTGTTTCATTGATACCTATTAATCTGATATTGTTTTTCTTTGCTTCATCTTGCAGTTGTTGAATTGTTATTTCCTGGGTCCTTGTTGTTTTTAAGAGATCTCTTCTTTTGCGTTCGTTAGTGGCAATGCTGTCTTCAAGGTCTGAAGGTACCTTCAGCTTCGTTCAGGCATTTTTGCCAGCTTTCAATGGAATTTTTAATTTCCTGGATAACTTTTTGAATTTGTTTCATACATTCCCGTTCTTTTCTCTATTGTTCACTCAAGGTTTCCATGAGTTGTCTGTGCTTTTCTATTTTCTTATCAATGTTATCTTTGGATATGCTGAACACTTCTTTCATTATTATTGTCATTTCTTTTTTTACCTGAGACATTATTTCTGATCTGATGTTTTCTAAGGCCTGATGGAGTTGTTTCTTTACCTCAGTTGCTATCATTTCAGAAATATCAGGTGTATGACTTGCAGGCTTTTCTGTGTTGATGTCTCCTAGAATTGTTTTGGGTGGTGAGGAGGTCTGGGATTGCATTTTGCTCCTTCCTTTTGTCATTTTTGTAGATTCAGAGGTTCCTTGGAGTGCAGCCTCACTCTCCTGATTGTGTGTGAGTGGTGGGGTGAGTATCTGAAGGTCCCTAGTTCTCAGTGCAATTCCTGTGCTGGTGAGTGTTGGCAAGGTGGGGTCCCAGGTGCTCCCAAACTTTCTTTCATTCAGTTGGCTCCCTGGTGTGTGTGGGAAGGGCACAGGAGGCTCGCTGGAGTTCCTGAAGCTGCCTGGGGTTTGGCCCAGCTTCCACAATAATAGGGGGTTGCAGTTCACAGTTACTGAGGCTTCAAATATTGCCCAGGAGAGAGCTTGCTTCCCACACTGGCAGGGGAGGGGTGAGGGTGGACTCTCTGAGGCTACTGACTCTGCCTATGTTTCAGCTGGGTTCCCAGGGGGTTCAGGTTGTTCTGGGAGTGCCCACCACGGCCCCAGAAGTTGTCCAGAGCTCCACCTGCCTCACACACTAGTGGGGGAGGCACTGGAGTGGCTCACCAGGATTCTTAAAGATGTCCTGGGTTCAGCCCAGTACCCACAGACATACTATGGGTGTGGTGAGTAGCCACTGAGGCCCCAGAGGGTGCCCGGGGTTCCGCCTTCCTCCCACGCTCATCAGAGAGGCACAGCAGTGACTCACAGGGCTTCCTGAAGTTGTCCACAGTTCAGACCAGCCCCCGCAGAAACAAGTTGCTTTCAAGATTATCCCTACATCTTTGTTTTTCTCATAGTTTGGTTGTGATATACTTGGCTTTCTTTATGTCTACCCTATGTTTCACTTTGGTTTTTTGCTCATTCAGTTTTCTTCTACCCAAAACACCATTGGTTATATACTTGAATGCTAAATTCTTTCCATATCTAACTCCTATGACAACTTCTCTTTGAAAACTACCTATACCTTCCCAGTGGAAAGTGACCAAATTTTCCACTAAGATATTTCTTTATATTTCATTGTTTTGCTAGAAGTCTTTCAGCATGCCATAAACCATGGTAAGCACAAAGGAATAAGAGACGTATAAGATATATTTTCCACCCATGAGAAGTCTCTGCTCTTACAATGGTGAGTAATGCATGCTGTTTGTAAGAGCTGCTGTGGGAAGGTGTGAAGGGGAAAGCCAGCTCTGTCTAGTGATCAAGGGAAGCTTCTTGACGGAAACATTCTAAACCATGAGCAATGAATTATTTAGATCAGCTCTGTAGATCAGGAGAAAATGAATATTTCTCAAAGAGAAAAACACAAATTTTAATTCAAGAAGGTAAGAATGAATATTATCTGGTCAAGGGAAATGCAAATTGTGCTGCATCATTTTGCAAGAAGTGGTCTATGAGTAAGTGTAAAAATCTTGGGAGTCACATTTTTTATTCTTTCTTTTCATTTTTTTGTGTCTGACTTTGCCATAGACTGAATGTTTATGACCTCTCAAAATCTGTGTGTTAAATCCTAATCCCTAATGTCACAGTATTTGGCGGTGAGTCTTTTGTGAGGTGATTAAGTCATGAAAGCAGTTATAAATAGGATAGTGTTATTAAAAAGACCCCAGAGAACTTCCTCACTCCTTTCACCTTATGAAGACATAGCAAAAAGATAATCACCAATAAACCAGAAAGTGGGCCTAGCTAGAGTCTGACCCTGATCTTGGACTTCTCAGCCTCCAGTATTGGGAGAAGTACAGTTGTACTGTTTATAAACCACTCAAATATGATACTTTGTTATAGCAGCCTAAGAAGACTAAGTCTTAGTCTCAGACTTAATATGAAAATATATTATCTTGTCTTTAATTTCCATGCTACCATTTTTTCTAAACCGCTGCTGACTCTCAGGACTTCTGAAACACCCTTAACACTGGTCTCCCTGCTTTCATTCTTATATCCTTAAACTTCATTCAGTCTTTACATGACAGGTTAAACCTAGACTCTGTAAGCAATATTTTCCTGCATATCATCACCCAATAGCTTCCTATTGTACTAAAGTAGGGCTTTTTCTTTAAAGAAGAGTCCTGGCCAAGATCAATAAGACCCCTTACAAGATATGGGCCCTGCCTACTCCTCTGACCTGTCAGGTTACTTTCCCTGACTTACATGTTCCACAACAATTTAGCCTTGCTCCAATTGTTAAACAGTTCAAGGACTTCTCTACCCCACAGACTTTGAATTTAGTATCTCTCCTTTGGAAAATGTTCCTGTCCTAATCTTGGTTTTTAATTTCTCAGAATCCACACAACTATCTGAAATTATCTTATTTGTCCATTTATTTAGTTGGTTAATGTCTCTATCTCTCTGTCAAGGAACCATGCTTTAAAAGGTAAAGCATGTGTTGTAATTCTTCACTATGCTTATCTGTAAGAGTTGTATCACTGGGTTCTCCTGCCTTCCAATTGCATTCACTTAAGTGGAGATCAGAGGACTTGTGGGAAGTTTTGGTGGTAGCAGCGTGCTTCCAGTGGAGGACCTCTCAGATGATCCTCTGCTGTGGCTGTTGGGTTGTACAGTTATTTCTTCTCTCCGATGATTTGGGCTATGAGTGTAAAAGTTCAGACGCTTGGCTGCTTTGCCAGCCCCTCCTCATGTTGCTGGCCTCAGGATGCTTCTGTTTCCCTTTGCTATCCACATTCTTTACAAGGAGAGCCTTCTTTATGTTCCCAATTATCTGTTTCAAACATGTCATTCTTTCTTGTTTTCTAGGACCTTGACTATTGCTCTTCAAAATATTGCAAATTCATAGCACAGTTCCTTGTATACAGTATAATTTTCAACATAGCTTTGTTGAATGACTGGATGGATGACTGGGCTCTTTACCCTTCAACCATAGTCCATTAAGCGGCATGCTCCCTCAGTGTTTTAAAATCAGGATCCATTATTAAAACCTAAACTTCTTCAGAGAATACCCTATACCAGTGGTGGGGAATTTCTGGCATGCCTATTGCACAAGCTTATCGTACCATTGAAAGCTCTAAAAGGTTCTCTATTATTGGCCATTTTAAAATCTCAGCCCAAAATTTAGTGAAAATAGGCATGGCTTTTTCCCCCCCTTGAACAAAGGATTGTGTGTTCGGTTTTTAGAAAGATGGTGTATTATTTTTGATATTTTCTATTGCCTGGAATCTGAACTCTGGAACACACCATATGCAATAGCTGCCATTCTGGTAAAAAAAAGGTGTTTTTTTTTTGTTTTTTTTTTTTTTTTTAATTCAGAAAAGATTTGGAAGTTAGCTACACTAAGCTGAACTGTTAAACAAGTATGTCTTCAGGGTTCTAGATAAACTGGATTGCACTGAACATCCCGCCCTCAGCTTCCCTGGCCTGCTAGGAGACGGTGGTTACTATGGCAGTTACCCGAGGGTCTTGCCTCTTCTGACCACCTGCCAGGCTTCTTCACATCTGTTCTCCCCCAGGCTCAGCTCTGTTACCCCACTCTCCATGGTTGCATGGGAGTAAGTGGATGTAAGAATCATCCATAGATAGCTTTTGAATTTTAATTAATTAAGTTTTTAAAAGAAGGTGATTTTAACTATTGTTAAAAGCTTTGGATTCTGAGAACCTGGCAGAGGGTTTGGTACTTGGTAGCCAGTCATTTAATTCTCTGGAATTAAACAGAGAGTCTTCAAATCATGAACTTTATATCAGCCTTGTCACAACTGCAATGGTAAAGCAGCTTACACAAAGCATATTCTGGGTTGTGAAATTCAAGAAGGAATTAAAAAACTTGGAATAAATTTCATAAAGGTACACATTATGATTACACTGGTATATGTATATTTTTCGGAGGAACAAAGAATATTGAAAATAGGTTGTTTCAGTTGTTCCATAAAATTATTGAATAAATGTCACTTCCATTGCTTTTAAAAGATTATTTTGAAAGAATATCTGAAACGAATGCAAGAACAGACAAAGGTACTGGGCGTAGTGGCACATACCCTTAATGTGAGGGACTCAGGAAGTTGAGGTAAGAAGATAAAAAGTTTGAGCCCAGTCTGGTTCTTATTGACTTTGTGAGACCCTGTCTCAAAATTCGAAGAGTTGGGAGATGTAGCTCAATGTAAAGGCCCTGGGTTCAATCCCCAGTACCAAAAAAAGAAAAAAAAAATGGAGGAGAAAACTAGGCCACAAAGATGACTACAGAGCAGTGACTAGAATTAGAAATCAAGGACTTCCTGTCTTGCAGAACTGAAGAAGAGCCTTGTGTGAAGAAATTGAGTTATGAAGCATGAGGATGTCTTCATTAGGGACCAGACAGGAGGCAACAGGCTTAAGTTTAAGAATGAGGGATTTAGATAAGAAAAAAGGAAAAATTTTCAGACGGTGAGGTTTGATAGACACTGGAATGTGTATGTAGGAAAGCTTGTGGAATTTCCTTCTCTTGAGGTCTTTTAAAAATAGGACAGCATCTCGTCTGTTTGAAGGATGGACTCTATTTGACCTCTAAAGTATCTACTAAATCCAGGAGGTAAATCGCACCTTAAAAGAAAATAGAGCTACAGTGATGGTGGGTAGCTTGAGTAATGAAAATAAGGTAAACAATTTGTTTTGTTTAACTTAATTTGTAGATGTCATATATGTAAATTATAATTGTCATAGTTCTCTTTCTTTTGGTCTAATGTTTTCATTTGTAAGGCCTGGAGATTAGAGATTAAGTAAAATTATTATAGGGAGGGAAAGAGAAACTCTTTTATCTTACTTTTGAGCATATTTTTATAGGCCTACAGTCAAGAAGAAAGGGATATTTTGGATATCTTTGATTCTAATTTCACTTCCTCTACTAAATTTAAAAAATACCACCCCTGTTTTGGTGACTTTAGTATTTTAAAGATAAATTTTAAAAAATTAATTTAGTCTCAATATTTTTAATATTTCTCCTTGCAGGACCAGTATCCCCAACTGGAAGAGGTCCTCTGGGTTTAATTTCCTCTCAGGAAGTTTACCTTTAGAAGTACAAATGTGAGGTCAAACTTCGGGTTTCCAGAAATGGTAACGTCCTTCACTGTCTGAGCACCCAGACAACACACAATGAAACGTCCTATTCTGTGGACATGGGTAAGGATTAAAATGCTGTAGCTCTTTATTCTTTTTATGACTTACTATTTTTGTATTTAGTCTTCATAATCCTACAAATAAGATTTTATATGAAGATCTGTATTGTCTAGATTTAGTTATAACTGCAGATTTCCAGTTACAGGTGATGTAATGTTACCTTAACTTCTTTTCTAAAAAGCAAGTGTACTGTAGGCCAAAAGGGATGTAAGTTTTAGAACTCATTATCTACTTCAAGAGGAAAAATTTTAGTGTATGCTGAACTTAATTTATTTTTGATTTTGTATTAGTTGAGCTGCAGATGTCAAGTTCAAGCCCATAGTCATATGACTCTTTGGTTGTTAAAGTACTCACTTATCTAATATCTAGTCTGACCTTAATAAAAACCTTGTGATGACATGATTTTTGTAGTTGAGAAAATAGATTCTCAGTAAGAAGATATAATTTATTCAAGATCACAAAATTAGAAAATGTAAATCTGGTACACTTCTGACTTCAAAGTTTGGATCTTTCCCCCTGTATCATGCTATGATGTCCATGAAACTGTGATTTTCTTTTTTCTTTTTTAAACCATAGAGAAGTTCTTAGATTCATTAATCCTGAATTAATATACTAGATACTCTGACATAAGGTCATTATCAAGTAGAAATTTATGCTAGTATTCTTTTTTATACAGTTTTTTTCTTTATTGAGAAATTTAAGTGTTGAATACATCAAATAAAACCAATTTCTAGGGCAAAAAATCAAAACCTGTAATAAGAAAAAAAAAAAAAAACTGTTTGGGTCATACCAGGACCCAGAGAATATACTTTTATGAATGAGAAGTTCATAATTGACCTTTTGAGACAAAATGACCCACGCTTTTTTTTTTTTTTTTTTTTTTTTTTTTTGGTACTGGGCATCAAATTCAGGACCTTACACTTGCCAGGCAGGCGTTGTGACGTGGAGCTACATCCCTGGCTGAACCTACTCAACTTGTAAGTTGTGGTTCTTGGTGGTGGGGTCAAACTATGGAGCAAAACAGAATGGTCTCAAAATATTCTGCTGTTCCACATGGTAAATCAGTTACATTTATGATGGGATACTTCCAATGAGATTACAACACATTCTAATTCATGCCAGGTTGATTATTAAGCAGCATTATTTCTTACTTTTTTTTTTTTGGTACATTTTAGATATACATACTAATAACTTTCCTCATAGAGAATTTGTCCTTGTACATGTTATATCTTAATTTTTCTTTTTTCCCATCCCCCAACCCCTCTTTCTCTCTTTTACAAAATCTTCGCTTCCATTTTCCCTGCTATTCGGTAAAACCTATTTTAATTGCTGCATCAGTTTCTGAGAGAATACTGACTACAACTCCTGTAATCTCTGGCACTCCGTCCTGGGTATCTTTGGGATACAGCGGCTTTATTTCCTTCCCTACCAGTTTGGAACTGTGTTTAATAATGACTCAGAGGAAGCATTCTAGCTGAGTCCTCACATGGTCTTGTTTACATCTCTGCAGTGTACATAACAGATAAGCAACTGACTTCCACAGCCCCCTGCGCTTCCTGGGTGTGTGGGCGGGTGTGTGTCTGTGAACGGTTGTGCAATCTCCCTGCCCGCTGCATCAGGTTGCAAACTCATTTCACATCTCTTAAAAATTTCTTTAGTAGGGGCCGGGAATGTAGCTCAGTGGAGCGGCGCCTGCCTGGCAAGCAGGGGGCCCTGAGTTGGATTCCCGATACCCCCCTCAAACAGACAAATATTTCTTTAGTAAATCTCATATTTCATAGATTAAAGACTATTATGTTCTGTTAGAAGTGTGCTGGTAACTCATGATTAACACTGAAAAGGCTATGAATTTATAACAAGATCAAATTAGATACTGTTTGGCTTCAAAGACAGTGAAGCTCTTTTCACATCTCTTTGGTTCCTTTATTTAATATGACTACATGAAATTAGATTGTACTTACAAAAGGTACAAGTGAAGTTCGTTAGAAAAACTTTCTGAATCTTAAGAAGGTTCAGGCCCTGTTTGGAGAAGGATGACAGTGGTGTGAGAAAATCTCCACCAAGCCTGGCATGATGACACGCCTGCAACTCCAGCTGCACCAGAAAGATCCCAAGTTTAAAGCCAGTGTGGGCGCTTACAGAGACCCTATCTCAAAATGAAACTAAAAGGCACTGGTGACATAGCTCAGCGGTAAAGAACTCCTGAGTTTAGTCTCCACTGCTGCAAAACAAGCAAACAGCCCTACCACAAAACGAGAACTCTTGAATGTTTCTGAGGCCAATCAAAAGAAGACAGGTGGCACAGACCCTGCTCCTTCACACCTCGAGAAGGAGAATGCGCACGTGATTATGTATATAATCTGTCATGAGCATAGAACTGGGGTGATAAAACTCATTGTGAGCAAATATTGACCATTAAACACTCAGAAGCAAGTCCTCTAACAATTCTGCATCAAGACGAAGCAGCCTTTATTATTTCAAGATAGTACTTAATAAATATAGGCACCCTTTGTAAATCTTAGTTCCAAAAGACATGGTTATTTTTTCCCTTTGTTTTCTTTCCAGCTGTGGGTACTGCTGAATTATGAGGTTTCCATGTACCTCTTCTGTAGAGGAAGCTTTTTTCCCCTGAAAAATGCATGGGATGGAGTTTGTGGGTATATCTATTTCAGGCTGTGAAGATCTGAATGAGTATGTAAGAATGACCACAAGACATGGACGTGGGAGTGTTTATCCGTTTGTTTCATTACTAAGAGGTTTTAGTTCCAAAAAATATCCGGAAGGATTTAGTTTTGGGGAAGTAGGTAGGGAGTAGAATACAATTTTTGACTTTTTAAGCAATTTGTTTGAGGTCAAATTTAATATATTGCAATTTCTTTACACTGTGATCAGGATTTCTTCAAGGGTATTGGAGGAAAATTTTTCTTATCAGTGCCCATAAACATTAGAAATTGATTGTGAAATTTCTTTAGTATATAAACAGGAAGACAGTTTATTGCAAAGAAAACTGGAAGTTGGAAAATTTAGATATAGTTTTTAAAGACAGTACTGAGATTTTTGAGTGCCTACTAGTGTGTCTGTCTTTGTGACATATGTTCTGCTCCATCTGCAAGCTAACTTGTGCTGGCGCAGTTCTCTCTCAGCTCTCCTGAGGCACATCACAGGACACTGGCAAGGGTACTTCGTTCTGGATTTAGACTGGTCGGGTTAAAACCCAAGCTCTGCCTCCATCAAGTTTTGTGATCGTGGGCATTTAGTTAAGGTTTCTTCATCTGAAAAATGGAAGTGAGAATGTTACCTATATCAGGAGGATTAAAATTAAATAATCATGATAGGCATCTGGCACATGGTAAGTGATCAGTACACTTTATTCTTTTAAAAATTTTTATTTACATATAGTAGTATTTACTTTTGTCAGTGTACAGTTCTACCAATATAAATACATGCACAGATTATTGTAATCACCTATATAACAACAAAATAGGATCCACATTAATTTTAACCACTGAAGGAATTCCCTTTGGTTCCTCTTTAGAGCCAGATATTCCACCTCCTAAGGCCAGGTCCTTGCCCCTTATGTCTTCTGTTCCTATTGGTTTTTTTCTCCTCAGAATGCTGCATAAATGGAGTGGCATTACATGTAATCTTTTGAGATGGGCACTTTTCACTTAGTTTAGTATCTATGAGTACAACCTGATTTGTGTGAGATCTTACCTGAAGAGCTGACTTTGCAGAAAGATTGGATGAGGGTTTTTGTTGTCATGTTTTTTGTATTATCAACAGAAAGAAAAACTCTGTTTAAATATTACCTAAAAGGAGAATTTGGCTTGTATGAGAAAGGAACTTTCTCCAGAGTTATGAAACTGTCAAATAGGATGTGTCTTTAAAAGGAAATTACTTCCTGCTCTTAAGGGTGTTGAAACATAAAGAGTCAGTACACAAACATCAAATACAATTTAACTGAGAGAAAAGCGTTGATAACGGTGGTGCTATGTGTGAGGAAGACATAGAGTGTTTCTTCAAGATGTTGAAAGATCACAAATAATTCCAAATAATCCACCCATTTAAGCATAGAAGCGGAGGCAGGTTAACTGTTACTGGGTGCAAAGGGGACTTGAATCCTTATCACCTCCGTATAAAGTACACGAGCGGGGAACTAATCAGCAGCTATGATAAAAGAGGGAGAAGAGACCACGTCCTGCCAGGACTGGGAGGGAGGGACTGTGTAGGGTAGGGATGGCAAGAATGAAGGACGGGATGGGGCTGAGTGAGAGGATGAGCAGAGAAGAAGGGGCATCTAGTGGGGCCGGAGAGGTCAGAACACTGCATGCTCCGTCCTGCAAGCGCTGCTTCTCATGACTTCTGCTGTGCGGTCTCCTAACTTGTGTGTGTGATAATGTCCGGCATTATGTGTGACTGTGTTTTCAACACTATCTTTAATTTGCGAGTCATGGCTCCTGAATCAGAGTTTACCACATCAGCTACTACTTTCTGGGCATGTAGTAGAGTAATTTATGCAGTATTTAATTTAATCTCTGAGTCAATACTCTGAGGGGGATTTTTTTTTCTCTCATAAAGCAGGAAACCTAGCTTCTGAGAGGTGGCTTACACGGATAGTAAATGCAGGCGGAGGCAGCATCAGGACTGTATCGCGTCTTCAGAGCATAGGCTTTCTGGCTTTCCTGGACTTGCAGTGACTCAGCGTTCACACGGTGGTGAGAGACTTTTCACACAGGGTTTGAGACTTTTAAATTTGAAATCAATGATCCATTTTTAAATATGAGATATAACAGTAATATATATATATATATATATATTTTTTTTTTTTCTTTGTGGTAATAAAGATTAAACCCAGGGCCTTTGCACTGAGCTGCATCCCCAGTCTTTAAAAAAATTTTTCTTATGTGTATTTTAAGACAATGTCTTGCTAAGTAGCTAAATTGCTCAGACTGGGCTCAACTTGTAATCCTCCTTCCCTCAACCTCCCAGACTACTGGGATTACAGGCAGGCCCCTCACCCATTCTGTCTTACATTTTAAAGTAAACCATATAATAATTCTTTTCTTTATGCTTTTCCTTGTTACCAACTGAGCTTAGGGAAGGAAGACCAAGCTGAAGAAAGGTATTAGAGGACCTAATTTTAAATTTCAGTTTTTTTCATTATAGTTATACATGTTCTTTATACAATTTTTTCTCTCTTCAATTGTTCTTAATTAAAACAATAAATTTCTCTACAGATTAGTAAAAGTTAAAGAAGCCAAACAAAATTGAAATGTTATTTGTACTTGCTTTATTTTAGCACATTCTTTTTTTGAGAACCTTTTCTCTCTGACTTGAGAAAAATGCAAAAGTGAGCATTTAAGGAATCCATTTTCCATTAGAACTCTACAGTAATATAATTTAGTGCTGTAGTTGCATGATCCATTTTGAGATTAAAATCTTTCAGTCTTTTACCAGCATATTTCTTTTTCTGCTATTCATTTGAAATTCGGATCTACCCATCAAATATATAAACTGAAAGTTTGTGTCCCGTCCTGTCTCACGTGCTAGAACTTGTTGACGCCGAGGGTGAAGCCAGGCACCCCAAGTGAGGCCACAGGTGTTTAGGAAGTCAGCAAGGAATCAGTCAGTGCCTGGTCAGGTAGAAGTGCGGAGAAGCTAGCGTGGGTAAAGCAGGTTGAGGATTGGGAGAGCAGAGGCCTCGCTGAACGCAGCTGGGAGGTTCTTAGGGCCAGCAGAGGAAAAACCGGACTCAAAATTATAGCTGGGAGCTTGCCTGCTTCCCAGGGCCCCACATGATTGTGTGTATTATATAATGTGTTTCACTCTCTTCTGCATGTTCCTTCTGTCTTCCACAGCCCTTTGCTCCCAGTACTGAGGATGGAAGCTAGGCCCTTTACAGTGAGATAGATTCCTAGCCCTTACTTTTTTTTCTTAACCTTTTCTGAACCTCTAAATTGCCAAGTTGCCCAGGCAAGGCTTGAACTTGTGATTGTCCTGCTTCAGTCTCCCAGAGTGCTGGGGCTGACGTGTGTGCTATCACACTAGGCTCCCTTCATCTCTTTAAAGGCATGGCTCACAACTTCTGATACCATCTGCATGGAACCTACAGACTTGCAGGAATTGACAGAAAAGAGTTTGTAATGCTCACGTGTTGAAAGTGCTTTTAAGGGTGACTCTGAGCAGCAAATATGCCTTATTTGCTTCTGACTATGGTGAGGATTTTGCCCCTTCTATTCACAGGTTCTCATTATACAAGTGCATCCTGACTGCTATTGGAAAAGTCCGAAAGTAATAAAGTAAAATTGTAGTCTGGCACAGGCTTCAGTCAAATTGACCATACTGAATTGAGATTAATTGCAAAATCTTTTAATTCCATTAATGCAGAGCTCCCACAAGTTGAACAAGACATTTTGTGTGCATTTAAAGTCTTTTCATCACAGCTGGCGGATTACATACAACACTCATTTGCTCTAAAGGTAAACATCTTAACCACAGAAATTACAGAGAGACATGGAAAGCATCTCCAGTGTCTTCCGGTGAAGTTATTGTATCATGTTTATTAACATTTCTGTTAAAAATGAACAATAAATTATAGTATATTTCATAATGATTTCTCAGCCACCTCTCACCTACATTACAAGAATCCCAGGACATCCATATTATCTTCATTTTGCAGTGAAGGAGATGAGACCAGAGCAGTCACAGGCTTTGTCCAAGAATACATAGCCAGTAAATACAAACGTACTTTGTACACTGGCTCTAGAATCTTTGCTTTCTCTCTCAGAGAACACAGCTTCTGTTTAGATGCTGAGCAGTCACTGGGTGGCATAAATTCATTCAGGAAATGAGTCTGTTGCCCGTACTGAGATAGTCTCTTGTCCTCTCCTTGTTTTTCCTATTTATTTTAGGTTGTTTAACACATCTATTTATTTCACCAGGTACAAAATCATAGTAATACGATGTGGCTCAAATTTCAACAACTTCTTTATCAGGGAGGTTAGAAAGAGCACATTATACAGAGAGATTTGTTACGTGTCAAGAGGCATCCAAATAGTAGGAAAAAGAAAAAATGATTGTTTTAGTATTTGTAAAATCATAAAATAAAATTCCAGCTGACACCATAAGTCATATACCAAAGTGAATTTGAGATGGATTAAAATGGACAAATACAAATTAAATTAAATTAAATTATTTTTAAATAAAAATAAATTTAAAAATTTATAAGAACATGAATATATACCTCATTTTAAGAGTGCATAGGACATTTTAAATACAAAGGTAATGAAAGAACAGACACATGTCTAGAGACACAATTATATAACATTACTTCTGAATATTCATAAAAAATAAAAATCAAACAACAAGTGGGGAACTATTTGACATCAGATAAAAGAGGGTTGTTATTAATATATAAAGCTCTTTACATCAATGCCAAAATGACACTAAGACTGCAGTTAAAAGAGGATTGAGAATACAACCAGACAATTCAATGAAGAAGCATAAATGGCTAATATTTATTAAAAGATTTCAATCCATCTTGTAAAGAAAAATCTTAATTAAAACAAGAATTTCTTTATCAGAATATATATATATATATATAATTTTGGTGATGGTGCATGACACATACTTTGGTGGGTGCAAACTTTCTGGAAAGTATTTTTAAAATAGTTTCAAAGAACTTCAGAGAATTTTATTTCTTTGACGTCATAATTCTCTTTCTAGAATGCCCTCTGTGGCGTTAGTAAGAATTTCAAACAATGGTGTGCATTTTCATAATTTTATGTCAACATTTTTAGAAAGCTTTTTATTATGGAATACTTTACCTCAACATAAAAGTATAAAGAATATTATAATAAATCTCTATGGGCCCATTCCCTACTTTAAAAATTATTGACATTTTCCCAATCTTGTTTCATCTGCTTTTGGTCTGCTGTTCTCTTGCCCAAGTCTCGTGAATGTCTTAAAGCAAATCTAAGGTATCATATTACTTTATTTCTAAACTGCTGTATGAGAAACCTTTGAAAAGTAGCCAAAGGACATTACTAAGTCTAAGGAAATAGAATGCTTTATATCAAATTCCTCCATTGTCCCAAAAATATATTGTAATAATCATTGTTTTACATTAGAATCCAAAAGTTTGTAAATTGTGCATAGAACTCTTCTTGTTTTTCCCTGATATTTATTTGCTAAATAAAACAGAATAATCTGTTCTGTAGAATGTAGCACATTCTAGACCTAGCTGATGCCTGCTTTACAGTATCATTAGATTTTTTTCTCTATCCCTTTTTTTTTTTTTTTTTTTTTGGTTTTTCTCCGGTACCGGGAACTGAACTCACGACCTTGCACTTGCCAGGCAGGTGCTTTGCCGCTGAGCTAAATCCCCAGCCCCTCTCTATCCCTCTTATTTCTTTATACTATTACTAACAGTGAGAGGCTTGATTAGACTCAGGCTAATTTTTTATTTTATATCTGAGAGATAGTGTAGGTGTGATATCCTGTTCTTCCTGTCGTAGCACACCAGAAGAGTGCATGTAATTTCTGGTTACCCCAATTTTAGTGTTGCTGAGATTGATCATTCGTAAGTTGTGACAAGTCTTCCATGACCATGTGTGTCATTATTATATAATGGTTATAACATTCATTAGTGATCATTGGCCAGACCCATTATTAAGAATTTATAAAATGACAATTTTCTAGTTTTATCTATTCTTTTGTACTAATTAACTCATAGGTTTTTAAAGGGAAAAATTTATTAGCTGCAAGTTAAATACCTTAAAGCAATTCATGCTGGGATAGCATGTCCTTGCTTCTTTTTCTCATTTATGAATTTTCAGAGTAATGAATTAATGCTTTTATAATCTCTATGTCTTACATTTGTAATGGTGAAAACTGGTGATAATACTAATGTCCAACAGTTGGAGATGCACGGTGGTATGTCCATTTAGAGATCCATTCTGTGAATGTTGTTTGGTCCTTAAATTTTAAGGAGTGTTGAATAAGAAATTCTCAAGATGAAATAGGAGGTGGAAGAACAAATAAATGGTTATATAATGAGATTCAAGTATTGTCTAAAATGCAGGCATTATAAGATACCTTCTCAAACTTATATACTAACATAATTACCACAGAATGGTGAGTTTTGGGGGTCTATTAATGTTTGTGTTCTCTTTTTTACACATCCTTCTACAAAGTATATTATTTTTACAATTAAAAAAAGGTAAATTTGTTTAAATGAAAGGTCTCTGGACAAATTATACTTGGAGAGATTCATGGATGCTGATCTTGCCTCTGGCTGCAACTTCTCTTTTACATCTAAACTGGTCTTTAAGGCACTAAACAAACACAGGGATAAAAAGTACTCAGGTTGGCCAGTTCTGTCGACAGCTGAATTGAATGGTTTTAGCCTCTCTTCCTCCCACCCAGTGTGTGTGTGTGTGTGTGTGTGTGTGTGTGTGTGTGTGTGTGTCCAAGAATGAAAGGGAACAAAAACACTTGCTTTGATTTTTAACAAGCCCTTGATGATTCCCTAGAAAAGTATTTGATTCTTTAGGGACTTCCCTGAGACCTCGTTTCTACCTCCATAAAATGGAGATCAGACGATATGATTCATGGGATTGTTTCCAGCATGATGTATGTAAAATTTCTTCTACAATCCCCAGCAATGAGCAAGTTCTTAACAAACACTAATTTTCCCTTTACTTTTCCAAAAGATAAAGGAAAGCAGTCAGTCTTCTGAAACTTTATTATATTTAACGTTAGCTAATTCTGGCTTTGGGCTGTCTAGATTCTTGGCCTCAGGCAAATGACATAAATTTGTGCTTTGGTTTCCTTATATAAAAATGAGACTACTTAGTGCTGACTTATAAACTTCTGGGTATAGTAAATGAATTAATAAATGTAGAGTGTTTATAATCTTTTCTGGAATAGAATTGGAATTATCTAATTGTAAGTTATAATCAGCCTCGTGGAATGAAATTGCCAAACTCAAGATTCAAGGCACTTCCCCCTTGAGTGATGCATGAGTTACAATGACCACTTCTCGCTTTTCACATCTCTTTTTCCATGTCTTCGACAGACTTTCTTCTTTCTGTTTATACATTTTATACTCACAGCTACACAATCCAGATTTTGCTTAATAAGGTCAAGATTTCTTCCTGTTACTATACATGACTGGGATTATGTGAAACTTTCCCCTTTTCCCTATTGGACTGATGTTTGTACATATGCTTGTGTGTGTGTGTGTGTGTGTGTGTGTGTGTGTGTGTGCATACTTGTATATGTGTGTATATAATGGTCCTCAGATAACTGATACCACCAACCTGATAGATTTGGGTTCAACTGCAACTTCCAACTGTCCGTTTTTGGACTAATCTTTTCTACATATTTTACTTTTGTAGTCTAATTTACTAGCATATCACTTACAAGCTAAACATGGCAGTGTTCTTGGTAAGGGTAGGAACATGACGACCTAAACTCTTGAAACTACACTGACAGCAGCAGGATTATTAGATGGATTTAGGAAAGGCTGCTGAACGAATGACTCAGAGATAGGGACAATACACATGGCCATATTATTCAAGGGGTATGGTGCCTAATCAACACACAGGAAGCACTAGACTACAAGCGGGAGCAGTACTTTCAGATTAGAGAGACTGTGTCAGAAAACACTTCCTGCTCAAACTCAAGGATATAAAGATATATCCAAAGTGGATGTGTTCTACACTTTGGAACTGAGTCGATAATTTTCAAAATGTGCTGTTGCCGAGATCAGACTATTTCTCTTATTTAGTCAAAGGCACCAGGGTGTTTCTCAGGTTCCATCAGTGTGATAGAGCATATTCCCTAGGAAGCAGGACACACATGTGATAGTATATTACCAAAATTCATGATCGATCCAATTATGTGAATGGAGTTTGGAGAAATGAGTGCTGATGAGTAAAGCCTCCTCATTAATTTGGAAGCAGTGCTCAGAGAAGATGATCTGTTTCTGATTGCTGATCCCAGTTGATTGGACAGAAGTATCCGCAAGGAAGAGGACAATTCACCCAGGTATTCCACTTTACTGAAACCATTGATTATAGCACCAGCGTCCAGATACTTTCTTTGTCCACAAAGGCACTGTCTCCATTGCCCTTTGCTCTACTGGTTGTTCAGACTAAGCAAGAGGAAGTGGTTTGTGCTAATGCCTGACAATATGATCCTGTCAGGTGAATGCCGTCTCTGGGGCACACCACAAAGGACCTTGTAGGCCATACTAAGAATTTGGGGGACTGGAATGCCACTTGCGGGTTTTAAACAAGAAGGTGTGAGAAAGTATGGTGCTAGTTATAGATCTATAAAATATGAAATTGGAAAAATAATCTTAAGTTATTTTAAGTTTAAAAAAAAAGAGAGTCACTCGCTTCCAATTCATCCTGGAAATACTCCAAGATAGTGTATTAGCACTCTTTGCTGAAATAGAAACTATAGATTCCCCCACATACTGATTCACACGATCACAGGGGAAAGGCACGGGCTAGAAATTCCGACGAGCTGATATTACAGATTTAAGCCTGAATTTCACAGGGCAGCAGCCTGTAGACGAACGCAGGATTTTTATGCCACAGCTTTGGGGAGAATTCCTTTCTGCTCAAGGAAGCCCAGTCCTAGCTGTTTCAGCCTTCATCTGTCTGCTTTATAGGGGAAATTTGTTTTACTCACAGTCTATTGAGCAAATGGTAGTCACATTTGAACAGCAGCATTTTGATGAGTAGAAATCCAAACACTTGACATTATAGGCCAGCCAATTTGACAATAAAATTAATAATTGCAGATGGTAAAGAATTTATGTTGTGATCCTTAGTGTAGCGGTAACTTTGTTAGCCCAAAAAAGTCAAGTGACCATTTTTGCTTTAGGCTTGTCAACCTAAGAAAGAATTCTCCTTATCTGTTTCACACTTGGAGAAGGAAGCAGAAGGCAGTAAGAGAATTTTATAATCCCTGGAAACTCCAAGGTGCTAAGCACCATTCTTTACACACAGTCCCTTTTTGTCCTGTTACTGACATTGCCGAGGTCTACTAGTTGATGGTTTGTTAATTCACTGGAATTCGCCACTTTAAAAAACACAAACGCCTGAATCTCTAATGAAAAATCTTGCTTTCTTAGGAGACAATATTTGCAAAACCCTGATGACCTTGTTTAAAGATGAAAAGGGATATTGGAATGTGTTCTGGAAGGTTGCTAGCGATTTGTATGATGGCAGAAAAGGTAAAAATCTCCTTTTCACTTTCTAGCTTTAAATGTTTTTTTTTTTTTTCCTGTACATTTTGGAGCCATGGTGATAAATATACCAACCAACAGAAAAACACACGTCATCCCGAGCCCATTAAATATCCTTTGAGGTTTACAAGGAAAAATGTCTTATTTTTTAGGAAAACAGTGGCTCATTATTTAATTATAGAAATTTTAAAATGATAATTTAAAGTAAAACTAATAGCATGCTAATATTCTATACATTTTTATTTAAGCTCTAGCTCTAAAACACATTTAAATCAAGCTTCAACAAAACAAATATTAAAGACAAGTCATGTTTTCATCAGTCGTAGTGTCCAATGTTAATAAACCCATTGTGATTATTAAATGGGATAATACACAAGAAAAATCTAGCTTTTGTAGGGTGCTAGTTTGTGTGTTTTCAATTTTGGTGTGTTTTCCAGGATTCAGAGATGATGGCAAATTAAAAAATCTTAGTTGAGCTAATCACTTTCAATTATATTTTAACAAATTTTCACAAAAGCATCTGGTAGCTGAAACACTGAATTCTATTATTTTCTTCTTTCTCCTTTAGCCCCACACTTTCTCAGCTTCTGGAAGACGTGTTAGCAGGAAAGGAACTATCTGCACCAGCATATCCATGGCAAGAGCTGTTCATACCCTCGGACTCTTACTAAGTGAGGGCTGATCTGCTGAGCATTTGCCTTGGGATTGAACGTTGGATTGTGTTTCTCATGACATTTACCAGGTTAAATCTGTAGCTCATTTTTATTGCATTTTAGAATAAACCCAAACTTTTATCAACAAAGTTTTATAAGTTTAGAAAGAATTTTCATTTTTGCAAGAAAAATATTAGCATTCTACCTTAGAGTGTTACTGTGAGGTTAAATAAATAATATATAACAATTGCTGTGCTCTACATAGAGTAATTTAGTTCTCAGTAACTGTTATTTATGATTGCTATGAGAGTTATATTTCTGATATTTTGAGCATGACTGATGATATCAAACATTTTTAATGGAACCACTTTGAAAGCCACAAGAACAGGTTTCAAGAACTGGGTGAGTATTTGAAAAGAAAATATTTTAAATTATACAATGTTTGAACATAAAGTGGGGAAAGGAAGTGGTATTCAAATCAGATAAACAAATCAGGTTTTTAAAAATTTTCTGCTCAAATTTTCTCATCTGAGATTTGATTATGGCCAAAAATTATTGATTCAGTGAAGTTTCAGTGTTACATCGAGGTTTAAATTTTACTCATTTCCTCACTACTACCCAGGGCTGCCTGCCCTGAGAGAAAGAGGAAAGTCATACTTTCAAAACGCACTAAATTCTAAAGTCACTTCAAGATCTCCTTAACTGTAATGTGAAACCCACATCCTTCCTCTCTGGCTAAGGTGATGGCAAAACCACCGTAGAAAATCAATTCTACAAGCAGTTATAGTGTAAATATCTGTCAAAGGAAAATCGTCAAGCCACATGTTCCAAACTGGCAGGTACACGAGGCACCAGAACACTAGAGCCTCGGGAGCAGCAGATACCTGAGTAGAGCACCGTTTGTGGTTAGAAAGTGAGGGGAGAAACATGATTCAAAACCAGTGCTCAAAAACCAATAGCATTTTATACTACAATAAAATACCAAGGAAAATTCTATTTTTGAAGGTGTCATTTTTCTGTTTTCTAGAAGATAAAAACAATCTCTAAACTACAGTATATTTATTCATAGCTGCCAAAATGATCCTATTGACATTTTTAAAGACTTTGTGAAAAATCTAAAACGTGCAAAAAAGTAGAGAAAAACGAAAACCAATGCTCAAGAACCTATCATCCATGTTTAAGAATTCTCAGTATTTTGACAATCTAGTTTCATTTAGCCATCTTTTTTCTCAGTGAAATAATTAGGCAAATTTCAGATGTTGCATTGTTTCATCGATAAATACTTCATTACTTACCGGCAATTGAACAAATATGTCTTATATATAAGCCATGTCATTATTCCAACTTACAAAATTACTAATACTTTGTATGATCTAAGATTCAATTCACATTCAAATTTACTTGATAGTCTCACTTATTTTCAACAGTATATTTTATTTATTATAATTAAGTAAAGATGCTATGAAAAGTAAGTGACTGAAAGCCACGTAACACACTTATTTGAATAAACATTTATAGTAATGGTCATTTGGTGATGATAATAATTAAAATGATAGACCTATAATATATTGTAGCAAAAACTAATTATTGTCTCCAGCATCAGGTGGCAAAAATCCTTAATTTTAAATTATACAGTATTTTAGAAAGATGAATTTACAGTTCTTGTTCTTTAAGTTTTAGGAGAATTTCTTGTTTTCCTGAAAATGTTGATAATTTATTTTCCTTCTTTTGACTTCTATCTTATAATATTTTATTTTTCCGATTATAAAAGCAATACATGCTCATAAAAATCTGAAAAGCCTACCATAATTCTATAAATACAATAAGCACTCAATATTCTAGACAATTTACCAGTCTTTTGTGTGGATAGGTATATATGATATATAAAAGAGTGTATAATATATGTAAAATTAGGATTTCTTTGCCACTTATTACAATTAGTATTTTATTTTATGTATGTGTCAAGTCACTGAACAATGTTTAACATTATTTAGTGGCATAATTTTCAAAAGTGGAGTTACTATGTTAAAAGAGCATACATTTAAGATTTCCAGTGTTAATTGCCTGATTTTTCCCCCAGAAATTGTCTTCTGGTTTAATTTCCAGAAAATAAGTACTTGTTTTAATTCAACTACATCAGTATAAAGTAGTAACAGTCATATTTGAGATTAACGTATGAAACACAGCATCTCAGTTTTCTTTTTCTTTTTTTTGTGAAAATGAGCTCTTTTTAAAAGTTTTATGAAAATTATTTTCCACGTGTTTATATGTATTATCATATTCTTTGCCTAATTGTCCTGTTTGTCCAGCTTTCTATTTCAGAGCTCATCTTCCCAAATTGTAAAGCCTGGTCTCTCATAAAGTTATAAATTCTGTGTTGTATTTTCTAGGGCTCTCTATAGGAACAGAATCAACAGAAAGTATATGTATAATTATGCAACAGCATTTATTAGGTAGTCTTGCAGGATCACAGGTGAGAGAACCCACAGGCAAGAGAGCCCACAATGGTCTAGCAGCTGCTTAGTCTGAGAAGACGGAAGCCACAGATGAGGAGAGATCAAGGATATAGCACTGGTCCTAGTTCAAAGGTCTGGAAGCTCACTGTAGAGTTGCTGGGGTGAGTCTGTACTGGAATCCTGAAGAAACGAGAGAGTTGTGTCCAGAAGCAGTGGTAAAGACTGGAGTTCTTCCAAAATAGGGACACTTCCTTTTTCTTTCCCTTTGTATCCCATCCAGGCTACAAACCTATTGGTTGGTGTCACACATATCTGAGGTGGGTCTTATACCCTGTTTGTTGACCTACATTTAAATCATCAACAGACATGCCCAGAATTGTGCTTCAGTAATCTTCTCAGCATTTCTTAATCCATCCAAGTTAATGTACTATGATTTATGCTAAAATCTACCTCTAGTCAACAGACATATCTCCTTAAACCATACTTAATCTCCAAATTTAATATCAGCATACCTAACATGAAACAGCTGTCCTATGTACAAAGGGAAATGCAATAATTCCTTCCCCAGAATAGAAGAATAGAAGGAAGTTTTTCCATTGGGTGATGCAGTAATGCTTACTCTTCTCCTGACATTTATTAGTTAAATATTATAATGTAGATTTAGCAATACTTAAGTACTGACAATGTCAATGGATGTTATGTTATGAAGAAAGAAAAGAAAGATGTGTGTGTGTATGTATATACACAAGCATACTAACAGAGCAGGAAAGAAATACTTGTAGTTATTACAATGCTCATTTCTGTAGCTGGTCATGCAGGCACATCTAATGTTTATAACTTTTTTTCTTTTACTACCCATTCTATATTTCCTTGGCCTTCAGTAAGGAGCTCAGATGGTCTTGGTTCTTTGCTTGATGGGTGATCAACACCTTCATTCCCGAAGGTTCTTGGTCATTTATCATCCTGCCTGCTTTGGGTTGTTGTAGCTTCCTATTGACCTTAATAAAAGGGTATGGTAATACCGTACTTGGAAATGCCCTAAGAAATCTCCAGAACTCTAAACATGTTCTTGCTCACCTCCATGGTGGAGTGGTACCATTTCCCCTGAGTAGTCTGGATCTAATCCCTCTGCCAGCACTGTAACTCCCTTTCACCTTGTTGGCTCAGAAACATGAGGAGCCCAGAATGACCAGGGGAAGTCAGCTCTCGTTCAGTGGGATGGTGTTGTGCATCCTAGTGGAAGCCTCCTCGCTGGAGCAAAGACTTCTAAACCAGTGGACTTCAGGTCTCAGTCACTGATTCTTTGAAGTATTTCCCATGCAGTCTGGGTTTTTTCATGAACTCTCTGCCTAGCCCTATGTCTAAGATTTCTACCTACTTTCTCCTCTAAGGATTGAGTGTTTCTGTTTTAATATTTAGATCTTTGATCCATTTTGACTTTAGTGCATGGTGAAATACATGGGTCTAGTTTCAGTCTTTGGCATGTGGAAAGCAAGTTTTTCTAGCACCATTTATTAAAGAGGCTATCTTTCCTCCAGTGCACATGTTTGGCCCCTTTGTCAAAGGTAAGGAGGCTG
>NW_004955472.1:12099006-12107582 GCF_000276665.1 Chinchilla lanigera | reverse complement strand
TCTCTCTCTCTCTCTCTCTCTCTCTCTCTCTCTCTCTCTCTCTCTCCCTGGATCCTTTGCAGTGAAGACAGAATGGATTAAAAAAGTATTTTTGTTTCATTGCTTATGCCTTCACCTCACAGTGGAAACCTGTGGTATCTGGCCCTTAATTGTCATTAAGTACAGCAAGGGGTCTGAATAAATGGGTGGTTTTCAAACTGTGGTTGAATCTCTGGGAATGAGAAGATGGTTCTGGGGGACACTGTTTAAAGATGTTGAAACAAACAAGAAACAAAACAGTCCTCCCACCCCAATAGATACATCCTCTGAAGCAGATAATCTTTCAATGCTAGCATGCTGTGCTTTTAAATTTTATTTTCCTATTATTATGAGGCCTATTAACACATATTATTTGTGTCTTTTTTCATCTGCAATGATTTTCACACACTGGAAAATTTACTTCAAATGTTTTTTTTGTTAGTTTTTTTTATGGGGGGGCTACTGGCAAATGAACCTAGAGCCTTTATGCTGAACTACAGTCAACTCCCTTTTTATTTTGTATTTGAGACAGAGTCTAAGTAAGTTGCCCAGACTGAACTCAGATTTGCCCTCCTGCCTCAGTCTTCCCAAATGCAGGAACAATAGGCATGTGCACTTAAGAAATGCATTTATGTATTATGTTCCTCAATCCATTAGCTTACAAAAGCAGTTTAATAAGAAATTTGCATTACACTAATTCTGGAGAAAATTCTAGATTCAAGATGAAAGATTAAAATTTTATATATAGGTGTGCCCCAATTTTATACTGAGCAATTCACTCAACCTCTCTTTTTATTTCTAAACTTGAGCTGGTAGACACAAATTACCTTTCCTGCTAAGTTCTCCTGACAGCCACCTTGGTTGACTGTTTGAGAAAGTGACTGCGGTCAGACTCTGAATTGGACATAGGTTTCACTGATGAGAAATTCCCCTTGGGCTTCGGGCACTCCTTTCTTCATTGTTCTTATCAGCTGGCAGCAGGATGAAATATTTTCTGGTGGGGTAGTGGGAGGTTGAAGTTCTCTGCCTGCTACCATCAAACCCAAGTTCCAGGAAGGAACCATCGGTCCAACTTGATTGCAAGAGGATCGTGTTAAGACTGTGTACTGTTTTCCCTTTGTGATTAAGCCAGTCTTAGAAATCTACTAATCTACTCAGTCTTCTAACTCTTGTTGGCAAAGAAACCGGAAGTTTGGTGCTGAAAAGTTAAATCAAGCAAAATAGCATGCAGAAACAAGAGGCCTGTGGTGAACAGAAGTATACAGCTGGAGGAAACCTTATGTGGTTAACTTTTTGAGTTGAAATATTCCACTTAGATTCTCAAAGCTATCTATCTATCATCTTCCTATCTACCTGTCTATCTATCTATCATCTATTTATCTATCTATCTGTCTATTTTTCTTCTGTCTATCATCTATCTATCTATCATCTATCTCACAAGAGAACTTGGAAAGCATTTGGTGATCTTTAGCAATTAATAATAATTTTTTTTTTTTTTTTACAGCTAATTCAAAAGTTTTACTTTGAGCAATGAAGACTGTTGCCAAGGAAACTAGGATTCCCAGTTCCTCATCAGTGGGAAATGACACAGCAGACCAAACCCGGGGTACTAGATGTGCTCATTTCTACTATGGTTGCTTGTTTTTAGGCCTTTCTATGGACAGAGCTAAGAAATACAAAGTATGTACAGGTATATAGACATACACACAGAAGCACTGGCACATACATCCTACCTGTGTATTTCTATACATATAAATAATAAATGTATACATGTATACATACATGTGCATCTGTATATGTCATATATATTTTTATATATAAACCTTGAGTGCATCCTGATGCTACCAGTTCAGATCTGTCCTCACTGAGCTTGTACCTTCCCCAGTTCATAATAGCTTGTTCTTCTTTTCACAGTGAGAAAAAATTGGTTCACAGTAATTTTGGCACATTAACTCATTTGCACATTCTCATAGTAGATGTAAAATACTGTCAGATTTGCTTTGCTCAGATAATTCAAGAGCAAACCTATTAAAATGGTTTCAGGATATGTTTGCCCCCTCTCTCCATAGCTTACCAAGGTCAAAGGCAAATAGTCAGACACTGTTGACCCGAGTCCCTCAGAGTCTAGGCTCTGCCACTATTCCATCCCAGGAGGGTTGCTATATTTTTCTTTTGAAAGAATTTTGAGTTCTCGATGGCACTTTGTATTTAGTTTTTCTGTTTTATTATCCCTTTAAAATGTTTTTATTCTTAAAGTATGTAGAGTATTAACATGATATCACACCAAAACTATAAAAGTTGGAATTATCAGGGAAGTATCATGCCCAGAACCAAATTCACCATTTGCAGATTTATTCTTTCTTGTTTCTTTTTGCTAGCATATTTCTTACTTCTCCATATTTCCTACCCAAATAGGAGCAGCCTATCTATGTGCTTCTGCCTTGTGCTTTGAGTCATTTAACAATATCTCTGAGAAACTTTCTCATCTCTCAATTTCTCTCTCTTTTAACAACTTCACAGAACTTAGTGAACAGTGAGCTAGAAATTTAAAGGGAGAAATAAGCTCCTGTTGCATAATATAGTAATATGGGGGAGAAATATGGGTGAAAAATATTTTTGGAGGTTTTTCTCTGAGTTGTAGAGTACAGTTCACTGTACTTCCTCACCCCCTGGAAAGTATTCTGAAGGGCTACTTTTCTGTTCTATTGTGTATGTCACCTTGCTGAAGAAGGTTTCAAAGTGAAGCAAGAAGTCCGGATTGGTCATCAGTGACATCATACTGTGTGAATCATGTAAAAATCCCTTTTCAAATATTGCTAATGGAAAAAAACCATGGATAACGGTAGCATATCCTTCCGGTCTATTTGGGCCCTATGAAGAAGGATGGGCCCATCCAAATCCTTCTCCTTTGCCCCAGGCTTGCCCCAGACAGGGAGATTTCTCCTTCAGGATAGTGGAAGCAGCAGAATTAGTGAAGTAAGCAGAGTTTTGGAATCAGCAAAACATAAAAATGTCAGTGACAGCCTGAGACCCAGTGGGTCAGAGGCAAACGTCAGAGCTGGGGTATTGTGCCAGGATCTGAGAGCTAGAGATGAAAGGAGGCCGAAACACTGAAGAATAAACAGGGACTCAGGATGCTCTTCCAGCTAGAACAAGCGCTGCTCTTCACAGCTTCTTTTGAAGTTCTGGTTCGGGTGCGGTGGGTCAGCCAAGTTTAATGAACCTGGACAATACATGTAGAAATTTCACTTCTGTGTTTTGGAACAAGATCTAGGACAAACCTGGACACAAATATGTAAAAATTTTACTTTTGTACTTTGAAGGAGATCTAGGATGGGGTGTAGTAAAGCAGCTTTGTTAAACAAATGATGAAATACCCTAAATCAGGCTCCTGTGGAAAAACATCTGAAGACTAAATTACATTTTAAGTATCAGTTTGTAAAGGTAAGTAAAGTTCTTTCTCACTAGGTTGAAAACTCTGCCCAATTTCTAGTATAAATTCTTAAGTTATAAAAAACGTTTTGCAGTACTGGGGATTGAACCCAATGCCTTTGCACTGACTTATGTCCCCAGACTGCGTTTTAAAGTTTTTATTTTAAGACAGGTTCTCACTAAGTTGCCCAGGTTGAACTTAAACATGTCTCAGCCGCCTGGCATGCTGGGATGGCTAGTGTACACCAGCATGCCTGGCTTCCAGCATGAATTCTTAAATGAGTGACTTAAAATTAACTCAGAGAAAGTGGAGGCATTCAAATCATTTTTTTGGTAGGGGAGGTGGTAATAGCTTACGGCTTGACAAATTGCGAGACACTTTTCCCACTTCTTTCTCCCTTCACTGCTTGCCTCTTTTACTGTTGAATTTGACAGACATCTACAATAAAGCCGTAAGGTAAAAAAAGAAAATCCTTAGTTTAACATGTTAAAAAGTTATATTTAAGGGTCATTTTTTGGCATTAAAAATAAAGAGAAAATTAATTTTGAGTTACATTTTTGAATAGTCATTACATTCTTTTTTGAGTTTAAGTTTCCAATTAACAAGTAATAATATATATTTATGGATGTTTTGATATATGTGTACAAAACCTTTTTGTGTCACAGATGACTGGCTAGATGAAACCTAAAGATGCTCCCAGTAATGATTTTTAAGTTGATCAAATAATATACATCAGATTACAAAAGAAGCCACTATACTACTATATTGAAGTATAATTGTCAAAGAGTAAAATCATTGTGATAGAGTATTAGATATTGTAAAAATGAACACATTCCGTAACAACAAAGCAACTCTTAGGCCTCCTACAATGAGTACTATGATTGTGGTGAGTGTAAATAAAACTTTGTGATATGTGCAAAAATTGTGTTATATTGGAAAAAAATTCAAAGTTATTGTTATCATGGCTATGGTTTGTGGCTTACATTCTAGAAATACTAGACTCCAGTAGTAAAAATAAATACACTTTTTTCTATTCAAGGTCACAGACACCCTGAATTATGAATCCCACATAAGAATCTTTTCTTTAAGAAACAATTATATTTTAATAATTATATTTATATTTTCTTAATTTAAAAAGTATGGAGAAGGTTAAAAGCCCGCAGAAACAAATGTGCCCTCCTGTAGTAGCTAACACTCCTGAGTATTTCCAATTGTAATACCATTTTTCATTTCTAGGAATTGGATTTAATTTTAAAAACCTTGCCTATTAGTTTTGTGTTTTATTTCCTGTTACATATTTATATATTTTTTTTCTTCTGAAAAACTCATCACATTTATTTAACATTTTGTTTCTTGGCTAAGTTTGTTATTTCCACTGATTTTCATCGATATAGACTTGTTTCATGGTATATTCTGTTAATATTGACTGTGAACGTGATGTGCCTACTTCGCTACCTTACCTGTGGTAATCCTTTGAGGCCTGAGTTTAAAGTGAATTTTACTTCTTTCAGAGGTTTGGGAGCGTCAGCCACCTAGGAATCTTTTCTACCAAATATCAGCTTTATTTTTGTTCTTGCGGTCCACATGGATCTTGTGACCAGAGGCCTGAATACCTGTGTGAATGGAGGATGATACCCAGCAATTTTTCCAAGTAGACTTTTTTCCCCTAGTCCCTTCTAAGAATGAGACAAGGAAGTACTATGTCAATGTCCCTTTGAAGTTGAGGTCTTTGGAAATCCCAGCATAGGTGGGGTTAGACTCCCACTCCCCTGATTCCCTTTTCCTGGGCCTTCTGACGTCTGCAGAAGCCCAAAGCAAATGCTGCCTCAAGCACTTGCTTACATCTCTGCTTATGTGCTTTCTCTAGAGAAGGACAGTACATACTAATTTGATTACTAAGTAAGTGAATTTCTATGCTACATAATCTCCATAACAGTAATTTTTCAGATTATATGACATGGTGTCTTGCCAATTAATTGAGAGTCCTTTTTTTTTTTAATCTGAGAATTTCTCTGATTTTCCTGCAGACTCAGCCATAAATCAGTTTACTTTAAAATTATACAGCTTTTATTTTTATTTCTTTGTTTGGTGATATTCTCTACAGAGAAGATTTCTTTGGACAGTTAGAAAACATTTGTCAGATTTAATTCTGATTGACATTTTGCTTAATCTTTTTTATCTTTACAATAATTCTGTGAGGTAGCTCTTACGGTCCCTTTAACTATAAATGTAGAAAAGAGAGTCAGAGAGAGGAGATGATTTTCTTGACATTATATAGCACTTTAGTGGTGATACTGGGGTTTAAAACAATGTCTGCTAGGTCACCGAAACTCACTTTCTCTCCTTTCTGGTCTCCTGGCTATTCTCTTATGCACTGGTGTAGCATTATATCACACACACACTGTATTAGAAAGATAGGACCATTCTGACAGAGATTTTGTCTTGTTTGTCCTCTCATGTACACCTGGACTCTAGGGTAGGACTGGCACATAAGAGAAGGTCCATATATATTTATTTGATCAATGAATAAGGGGATTTTTACGCTACCACATAATTGTCATAGAGGCAATGATTGGGGCTCTGTAGCATATCATTAAGTTTATTAGCTGAGAATCCCTTTGGGGGAAAAGCAGTATCTTTTTGACTTATTCTAGAAATAAAAAGAGGGAAGATCTATATACCTTGCAATTGTAGTGTCTGTCCTGTAAATACAAAAATTCTCTGGAATGGATTCATTCATTCCTGCTACTGTCTATCCAATAAGGCCCAGATCCTTTTCAGTGCTTTATTTTATTTTTTGAATCAAGCCACATCGCAGGGTTCCTACAGCTCAGATTTCCGCACGGGCTGATGTGCTTCTGGTTCTGAGGGCTTCGGAGGTGGCTCCCTTTCATCTCCGGCACTGTTCAGGGGATTAGTCACAACAGAAACCTGATCTTAGGCACTTCTTCTGCTGTGCAGCTGACCATGAAGCAAAGTAAAACTGCAAACTATTTATAAATCAAGCGGTTACAGGTGCAGAGGACAGATAAGAGTTCAGCTTTGTCCAGGTTGGAAGACCATTTTTACTGAGTTCCCTTGTTTAGACTATGGTAGCATAGGTTCAAATTTACAGAATGGTCCAGGATTTTTAAAGAAGCGTGTGTTGGAGCTGAACTTACTTTCATTTCAGCTGCTTGGGAAGTCTCACTGTCAGAGTTTATAGGATAAATTGAATTTTTTAAAAAGCAACAACTGTTTTTAAGTACCTGCTGTAAGTTAACTCCATGAGATGTAGGCGGCAAAAAAATTCTCAAAGAAGACAAGGAAAGCAGTAACATTAGAAGCTTGCTAGGCTGCCTTATGTGCACACACTTGGCAGATTCCCGCAGGAAGCAGCTCCTTTTGCTGTGGGTAGGGATGGCTCTGCACACTGGCCTTTTCGCTGGGGCTGCTCTTACCTCCCTCATTTCTCCCCACATGGTCTTGACAAACACATTTTTCTCATCATTATTTCTTCCCTTCATCCTCCTCCTTCTAGCCTAGATTTGTGTCTATGAATTGCTAATAGATGGTATTCTTGCTTATGAAGAATCATTAGAATCTCCATGAAGAGAGAGGGAAAGTCGGGTTCTATTTCCTTTTCATCCTGGGGATTACCTAGGAAACAACTTTCCTAGTTTTGTCCTTGAAGTTCTTTTTTCTATATCATATATTCAGTCCCCAACAATTCTTAGATGCCCACTTACTTTTGTTTATTTGCTAGTTTATGCACTAATTTATTTTACTTTTACCTCTTGGGGACTTTCTTGTTTCTCAAATTTTGAAAGTATCGACTGTGCCAATTTTTGGCAAATTAGTGGTTTGAACCTCCTATAACAAATTCAGTATTTTTACTCCAACAACATTTTTTTAAACATATGTGACATTTCTCCCAATTAATTCCCTGGAGGGTTATATTCTCTGCAAGGGTTGTATTTGCTTAGTGCATTGTGTCAAACATTTTGAACTGAGCTTCACAGGTTTATTTTTAGATTTGAGATGTTAATATATACAAAAATACTAAAATGTTTAGGTTCATGGAATAAATATTGATTTTCCAGAGGTCTGATATGTTCCTTTTTCAGTTTCTTCCTGCAATTATATATCCATTCATTATTTCCATAACAAAAAATCCAAAACACAGTATCTTTGTTCCCAGCAGTTTGCAAGTACAGAGTGTATACAAACTAGTAAGGTGTGGACTCTGTCATGGAAAAAGGGAAAACACACTGAATATGTCAAGAAACAAGAGCAATTTCAAATTGTGCTGCTATGAACATAGGTGCACATATATCGCTGTGATATGATGTTTTTAGAGCTTCTAGAAAAATACCCAGAAGGGAATAGCTGGGTTGAATGGGACCTCTAGAACTCGTTTTCTGAGGAAATTTTGTATGTATGTATTTACAGGATAGTTAACATAGTTGTTTTACTGTCTTCTATTTCTTTGCTAAAAGAAACTGTTAATGAGTCCTTGATTGATCAATATTGCATATCTCTATCTGTTTTCATGTGAAACCACTTTGAAGATATCAATATGTAATACAACAAGCATTGTTAATTTCCCACTATTTTGTCTGTAACTCTGTATTGTCTGTACTGTTCTTTTGCTATTTTGTAAAAGGTTGTCTGTCTGTTAATGTTTTCCTCCTTTTATTTTTAAAATTAAAAAAAGAAAGAAATCAACCAATAACAAATGCTGGAGGGGCTGTGGGGAAAAAGGAACTCTTCTCCACTGTTGGTGAGAGTGTAGACTGGTGCAACCACTGTGGAAATCAGTCTGGAGATTCCTCAGTAAAATAGGATTAGAGGAATTCAACCCAGCTAATCCTCTGCTCGGTATTTCCACAGAATAACTAAAAACATCATACTACAACAATATATATGCACCCATGTTTATAGGAGCACAATGTGTAATAGCTAAATGGTGGAAACAAGCCAAATACCCATCAACTGAGGAATGGATAAAAAAGATGTGGTATTTTTAATAATGGAATATTACTCAGCTATAAAGAAAGATAAACTTGAGGCTTTTTTAGGTAAATGGTTGCCACTACATACCGTACTAATAAGTGAAATAAATAAGGCTCACATGTATAAACAT
>NW_004955472.1:12097796-12098906 GCF_000276665.1 Chinchilla lanigera | reverse complement strand
GATCAAGATTGCATTAAATCTGTATAACAGTTTGGGAATATGGCCACTTTCACTGCATTGGTTCCTTCTATCCATGAGCAAGGAATATCTTTCCATTTTCAAACCTCCTTTTTAATGTCCTTTTTCAAAATACTGTAAGTTTCAATATACAGATCCTTTACTGCCTTTGTTAGATTGAGTCCTAAGTATTTCATTTTTTGGATGTTATTGTGAAGGTTGTGGTTTCCCTAATTTCTGTCTCAGTGACTTTGTTGTTTGTATACAGGAATGCTATTGATTTTTGAGAATTTGGTTATTAAATCTAGAGGTCTTTTTGTGGCGGTTTTGGGGTCTTCTATGTAGAATATCATGTCATCTCGGAATAAAAATCTGTTTCTTATGGTACTACTGAAGGTTAGATCTTTTGGACCCTCCCAGTTTGCCAGAGTAGGTTTTACCTGGAAAATCCTCTGAAGCATTCCCAAATGGGAATGAGCCTTTGAATACCTTCACGAATAGTAAACCAGAAAATACCACATATTTCTAGCTCATTCACAGTGGGCCATTTTTTCATTCATATTTCAGCCAATGAACCAAATAAACTCTTAGCACCTTAAAAAACTACATGAGTTGTGACATTAAATGCAGAATTTCTGCTTAATGGGTCTATGTCAAGAAACTCAGCCTAATCTAGGTTTATGTTTCTTCCACCATTTTAAAAATCCACTCTCACTTCTATTCCCCAGACCTCTGTTTGCAAGAATTAGAACACTCAAGAAGTTCTTTAGGAGTATGATGTACCTCCTCGTGGATCATGCTTTATCCTACACCTTGAGGAGCCTTTCAAGATTTGAGCCTTGTTAAAGGTCTGGAGGCAAAACCACATGGTGAGGGTGAGTCCCAGGAACACAACAGATGTTTACTACAAGTATAAGCCCCCGCCCTGCGACATTCCCTCTTGTACCGGCCGTAGGAGGCCATCTAAGGCCGTGGGGCACCTCCCCACTTCCCTGAGGCCATAGAGTCCAACACCTTGTACCCTTCCAGTGTGTGAATGCTGGACTGAATGCCCCAACCTAGTTAGGCATGGAGGTGAGAGGATGGACACTCTACTCCCCCTGCTCTCTCTCT
>NW_004955472.1:11977188-12089475 GCF_000276665.1 Chinchilla lanigera | reverse complement strand
TTCTGTATTGTTTTTATGTTGTTTCGGTTATGTCTGTGTGTTTGGTAATATGTTTTGGTTCTTTTATCTCTAAAAATAAAATAAAAAAAGAAATAAGAAAAAAGAAACAAGAACAAGTTCTATACCATTTTGCACAATAGATATTTCATACTGGATTTGACTCTCTTTGAGGACTGCAAATCATCTACTACTTTGAGAGAATTTGTTAGTGATGAAAACTTCTGCCTTGAGGGGTTGAGCTGCAGTGACAAACGTGCTGAATTTTCAGAAAGTTTGAGGCAGACACCATATTTGTACAGAGGCTTAATGAAGTGCATAGGAAAATTTTTTTTTTCCTGTAAGGAAACAACCCCTATCTCCCTGAACCCAGGCAACGGTTTTCAGATACATTTAGGAAATGCGGTGTCTGCTGCCTGTTATCTCTGGTAACTGAATTGAGCTAAATAAATATTTATTGAGCCGAATGAAAAGAGCCCCAGCTTCTGCAGAAGGGTTGCTAAAGAGGTGGGCTATAAAAATGGGAGGACAAGCCATCCAAGCAGACGGGAACAAGCTCCCAGTGACAAGAGAGTGCTGGAGTCTTGGTGGCTGGGATCTTAGGGACATCTTAGGGTCTTGGAATACTTGGCTGGAAATGGCAAGTTATGTCAGACCAACACATCATATGTATGTCTTGGTTTCTTCTCCGCTAGTGAGTCAGTGTCAGGTGAGGCTCTGATGCACCGAGAGCGCTCTGCCAGCAGATGCTTGAAGTCCTGGAGAGCAGCCTCCACCCGGCCCTCGGTTGTGCTATGATCAGGAGGGAGTAGTCTCAATTCTGATGCACCCTGAAGCCCTCACACAGGAGTCCGCTTGGATGGTCTCCCCTGAAAGCTTTGAGGGGTTGTGAAAGGCCATGACCCATCCGAGACTCATCTCTCAAGTCACCAAACATTCCCTGTTCTTTCTTTGTGCTTCAGGTTACATACGGAGCACAAAGACCACATGGACACTTGCCGTTTTCACTTCACAGATGTTGCCTATCGAAGGCAGATGTGTTTTTTAAGGTCCTTCGACCACTTGGTTTTAATTTGAGATTTCAATTACTTGCAGAGCTTCAAGACAATGCACAGGCAAAATGTCACATACTGCTAGGAGATCAGGGACACGGAGGACTTTGTTAATACCCTTGTAACCATTTTAGCCTTTTTTATGTGGGTATGAGCAATTACGGGCATGTAACCCTGGGAAGCCAACAGTGGCTGGGTCTAGATCAGTGGTTTTCAGATAGATACTAATTGGATGGGTTAAGAAAGTAGTGGTATCATTTGGAGGTTAGATACAGTAAGTCCTAAAGTATTGAGTTCCCACGTATTCTTTTAACAAATGCACCTTAAGTACCTGCTGTCTGTGGGCCTCTGTGCTAATTCTTATAAAAAGTGTAAAGTGTAAAAATATATGGGTTGGACGTGTGCCCTTGGATCGATGCTTTACTGCACTACTTCTTAAAGTGAGTCTGTCTCTGTCATTTGAGTATTAAGGAAAGAAAAGAAAAGTTTTTTTCTGGTTCTTAGTTCTTTGAATAAACCAGCCAAACTACTATTATGGTCTTTGAATAAACCAGCCAAACTACTCTTATGGTCTTTAACATGAATAGGATATCTCACATTTTATGAAGCATGTTACATACTTGTTTCCACGTAGCATTTGCGATAAGGTAGCATGATTTATTGCCCCATTTTCATAGGCAGTGATTCAGAAGAGGGGTAGCTGTACTGCAGCTGGTTCAGAAGCAGAACCCAAAGTAGGAAGGGGGAGTTCGGGTGCTCTTCCCACCGCATTGCATTATGATTCCTCTGTGAATGTCAAGGACAGTTGGATGCTGGCTTTTTTTCCAAACTCCAACCAAAGTGACTTTCCAGTAAGGAGTTGTTTTTTTGAAATATTATAAAGTTGTTTGCTTATATCTTTCCTCTGAGAGGAAAGGGAAATATGATATATAAATGTTTGAGGAAGACATGTACCTTGATCTGAAAGGACATGCAAATATTTTGATCATCCTGTAAACTACATTAAATACATTTTAAATTGTTTATTTTTTTAAGTTAGGGCTGCTTTTCTGGATATAGATTTGAAAAGTCTGGCATTGCTGACATTTATTTTACTTCAAGAATTGTTTTAGAAGAGAAGGGAAAGAAGGAGAAATTTTGTATGTATGTATATGCAGGATAGTTAACATGGCTGTTCTACTGTCTTGTATTTCTTTGCTGAAAGAAACTGTCAATGAGTCCTTGGTTGATCAGCATTTCATGTCTATATCTGTTTTCATGAGAAACCACTTTGAAGATATCAATATGTAATGCAACAAGCATTGTTAATTCCTTACCACTTTGTTTGTAACTCAGTACTGTCTGTTCTGTTCTTTTGCTATTTTGTAAAATGTTGTCTGTCTGTTAATGTTTTCCTCCTTTTATTTTTAAAATAAAAAAAATTGTTTTAGGAAGAATCAAAATTTCCCAGTTTTAATGCACTGCAGTAATATTTATTAATTGCTTATTATGTACCAGACAGTATTTATACATATTACCTTTTAAAACTACTATAACCACCCTGTGAGAAATGATGTTGTCTGATGTGTGTGTGTGTGTGTGTGTGTGTGTGTGAGAGAGAGAGAGAGAGAGAGAGAGAGAGAGAGAGAGAGAGAGAGAGGGAGAGAGACTAGGGTTGAATCTAGGGATTGCTGAACTTCATCTCCAGCCCTTTTTATTATTTCATTTTGAGACAGTCTCACTAAGTTGCCCAGGATGGCCTCTAATGTAAGATCTTCCTGTCTCAGCCTCCTGGGTAGCTGGTATTACAAGCATGCACCACCATGATCAACTATTGTGTGCTTTTAATAGATAAAAGAAATTGAGTAACAGAGAAGTTAAGTGACTTGCCCAAGGCTAATCGCTAGCGCTGGAGCCAGGATTTGAATTTGGCTGAATACCTCCAGGCCTGTGTTTCTAACCACAGTGTGTTATAACCTGTCTTAGCACTGCACTGATAAGACATGTGATCTTAGGTCACTTAATGGCATTGGTCTTCAGATTCATGATTTGTAGGAAAAAAATTCACAGGATAATTTCACAAGCAATACCCTTTGTTTGCAAATTTAATCCTCACACTAACCTTGGACAAAGATGGTATTATTATCATCCTGATTCTACCTGTGGGAAGTTAGGACGGAGGGCAAGTAACAGCTGAAGGTGTATAGTTGGTGTACAGACTGATATTCAAACACAAGTGTTTGGTCAATGTATTTTGCTGCTTTTCCTTTTTCAGGGCTTACACCATCCCAAAATTCCATACATTCAGTCCTGGATTTTTAATTTTATAGTTAAAATAGCAATACATTTGTATCATAAGGCTTTTTGTTTATAATTCTCCCAAGAACTATTCTGGTCTATAAATGTACACAGTCTTAACAATGAAACATTGTGCTATTAATATTGTATTATTATTTTTTGAGGAGTCACATGTGTAACAAACAGGATGTAAGTGGACACGTTAGGCAAGCTGTTGCTAACCATGAGGAAAACAAGGTACTAAGTTCTCATTATTACTCACAGTTAGTCCTCAAATATCTGTGTATGTTCAGTTTCTTAATTTCTTCAATTTTGCAGGAAGTTTTAAAGAACCAAGCAGCATGCCCTTCCGCCCCTGGCATATTCATAAGCTATTTTGGGGTGAGTCATCGGAATTCTGTGGTTTGTATATCCTGAAGGGAGAGAAGAGACTCTGTATGTTAGCATTTATTTGAAACAGCTAGCTGGGGGAAAAGTCCTTTGCTAACAGTTCAACATTAGGTAATTAATGCCTGCGGAAGGATGTTTCCACTGTTAAATGATTTTGCTTGTGTTCATGTCTCTGGCAATAGCGTAAAAATGTAGCTCTTCAGTCTGAAATTCCCAGCTTGATCTGGTACCTACGGAAGCCCTGATCTGGTGTTGAGTCGAAATAATTCACAGGGAATAAACAAATGGTGTGTATATCTTGGAGTTTCTGCTGGCTAATGTCAAAGCAGTGCTCTGAATTGCACAGCGTTGTTGACATGGAAACACAGAGGCTAAACCACATCTGTGAGGATCGATAGACTTTCCTCATAGACTTAGGCGAACGTGAGAAGAAATTAATTAGCATTGAAATGCATAATGAGAAAATGTTCTTTTTAATTCCCTCTCAATTTTCTGATTATTCCAAGTAGAAAGTTAGAGTTTGGTGTTAGTGAAATTTTAACTCTTCTCAGAGTGAGAAGTATACATCCTTGGGCTTGCATAACTACTGTTCGTAGCACTTCTTTTTAATTTTTAAAGCAGCATTCTAGTTTTTCAAAGTGAAATTGATTTTTGATTTACAAGGAATAGACATTAAAACGTATTTATATGAAAACTTCACAACTTTGGTTATTAAAGGGAAGATATTTTTACAAACAAAAACAGAAAACAAAGTTGCCCAGGGCCCACTGGCTTGCCCCAACAATCATTCTCAAATTATATTCCATAGACCAGTGATGGTCTGTGAATTCTTTGCCTACCTGGAAGTGTCGTATGGAAAATGACTTCCAACTTGTTAGATGTCAGACGTGCTGAGTTTGCGTCTCCTGACATCGAAGAATGAATTTGAACACAAAGGTGATTAAGAGTAAGAAAAGTGTATAGATAGAAAGCTCCTGAGAGACGGGAGAGGGTTTCAAAAGTGGGTTGCTGGTTGAGGGTCTTTGTTTAAGAATATTTTATACAGAAAAATCACAATGTAGGTAGCTATGGGTCAAACTACAGCCAATCTATAGGATTTTGAGCATAGTTGCTCAGCTATATTAATCCAACCGGGAAGTAAGGCACATAGAAAGGATATATAAATAAAAAAATGCAAGTAATCATTTAGAAGATTGCATAATTTATTGACATTACTTTGATATTCAGTCACATGAAATATTTTTCCAGTAATACTCTATTTTACAAAAGTATCAGTTTATCAGATTAGAAAGAAAAACCTAGTAGTTTTAGAAGCACTAATGAAGCAGATATGTTTAGAGCAAGAATATAACACAGGGAAGTATGATGAAAAATACATATTGCTGGAAAATACATACTCATCACACAGCTAGATGAATGGGAATAAAGAAACTATTATACTAGTCCATTTGTAAGGTTGTGTACAGTCTGTTAGAGTTTCATCTTCAGAATCCAGCAAAGTGTCCAGCATATAGTAGAACTTTGTGAATGTTTATTGAGTGAATGAATGAATTAGTTTTGATCACTGACAGGCAGGTATGATGCAACTACCAGAGAATAATGCTCGATAATAATATAGTAATAATTCATCATGTTTTTCTACATTTTGCAAACGCTGTCTATTTCTCTTTGCTTTCCAGTTCACTTTGTTCTGAGTATATAAACAGTCAGCCTCTATGTACTTACTAATCATTTTGTTAATGTATCCTGTCTAGAAGAAGGTGGTATTTTAATTTAAAATAGGTAATTTAAAATTCTGAATTATATACCACAACAGGAAACACAGGCTAGGTTATGTTTCCGTGAGAAATAGTTTAAATATCTTAGTGGCTTAGTCCAGCAATTCTTTCTTGTAGACATGCTGCACAAAGGCCGGCATGGGCCTTTGCTTACTGTAGTCATCTCAAAGTGTTTTCATAATAACCACAGCAGTAGATGTGGCAAAATAGATCTCCTCTTAGAGATTTTATTCACAATTTCTCCTTTACCTCCTCCTCTCCCTTCCTCCTCTTCCTTCGTTGTTTCATTTCCTTTCTTTCTTTTAGAGTAATAAAACTGTGTCTGGTATCAGTGGGATGAGGAAATGTGGTCCTACCATGTACCGGGAAAGGGGAAAGCCAGGAAGATTTGGTAGAATATAGTAACGACCAGTATATACACCTGCCTATTGTGAATTAAATTAATTAGAGTTATTCCCTCTTTGATTGTTCCTTTGTGAGTATACCAAAAGTACTGCATTTCTGCACTTTCAGATCTTTAAACCACAACCTAAGTGTAGTGATCCCATGACCACCGTGCCACTGATTCATTTCTGCCTTAGTTGTCAGGTCATCTACATTAGCAGCTCCTTTTCCTGTATCTCTGCTCCTTTGGTTTAAAGTCTCTATAAACCAAACCTTGCTCTTGAGTACATCTTCTCGTGGGAAGAAAGGCGATTGCCTTAAATCTTGGCCATAGAGAGTTTATTCATTATTTATTTATTTGGTACTGGGAATTGAACTCAGGACCTTGCGCTTGCCAGGCAGATATTTATGCCACTGAGCTGTATCCCCAGCCCTGAGAGTTATTTTAATAACATTTTAAGACAGTTATTAATACAAGCTTTTTCAAAATATTCTGTGTGAAGATTTTAAACCAAGTCAGCTTCTAAGAGACTAAAAAATTCTGAGAAAAATCAAGCATATCAAGTTTTAGACCTTGAAACTTGTGGAATACATCATTGTGCTACAATGTGCTACAAGATATTCTTTATCTTCTTCTCTATCTAATAATTATCCACCTATATCTTATCTCAACTTTCTATTATTGGCCTGTCATGTGAGGCAGTACCCCCTACATATCTACATTAGGCTAGCAAATATACTTCTGCAGTACATGATATCTTTTGCTCTGCAAGGGAATGTGAAACATTCCTCATTCTTAAAACTTTTTAACACAATTTTCATATAAATTTATTGGGAAAAAGAATTTTCTTTTTTAAAGGTGAACTTTTCACAGATATAGTCACCATTTTTTATTTAGGCTTCTAAAATTAGTGGGCTCAGGCCAGACGGTTGAAATCAGACAATATATTCACAAAGGTCTTGATTTTCAAAATTATACATTAAAAAAGCCATCTACCTCTATCTACAGAAGACAGGAGAGGCAGGGGTTTGAGATATCTAAATGTGGTGGCATAAGCAGTCACTTCAGATTACCATGCTTTTCCAAGTCACTTCAGAGGACTTTCCTCCCACCCTGCTGTCTGTATTGAGCACATTACCAGAACAGCTTCCAGATCTTTACAAGGTCGCCCAATGGACGCAGACTAATCACCCAATCACCCAGCTGAATGATAAAGCAGGAGGGAGGGATCTTTTATTACTCCTCAGTCAGCTGTTGCACATCTAGACTTGTAGCTAATAATTTATTAGACTCTATTTTGCAGGCTGGCTTCAGATGATAAGCCTCATAAAAAGCTAACAAGGAGATGCCTTTGATAAGCCAGTAAATCATTAAATAGAGAAATAACAAGTTGATTTATGACTTACTGGAATACTTTAGACTGTGAAAGATAAACTTCTATTTCTGTTTTATAAGTGATATCTCCTCTGACCCTCAAAATATTAAATTTGTATTACTTGATGCAAAAAAAAGAACTTCCCAGATTCTCAGATTCTAGTTGAATGGCTGAACTCAAATCCTGAGGTATCATACAATTCTCCAAACATTGTTTGGAAGAGTTCCCTGAAATAGGGTTTGATTCTCTAGAGCTGTCAGTCTGTCATTGGCATAGGAGGCGCTCTGTTGGTGTCCTCTTGCTGTGTGCATCAATCCTTTGTTTAAATGTAAGATTAGGTAGACAAAAGATTACTAAACACATACGAGATTAAATCACTTTTAAAAATCTAACATACTTCTCAGATTCCTGTTTCATGACTTCTGTGTTTGTCCCGCCTTCTATCCAGAACACCTTTCTCTGAGATGTTCATCAGATTGCAGTCTCAATGTCAGCTTCTTACAAAGATCCTACCTGGCCGCCTCATCACCTCCAACACTGTTTAGCCCTCTTGCTGTTGTTTTCTGCAAAAAGCTGGACAATACTTACACGTTCATTTGTTTCTGTATTTGTTGTCTTTCTTCTCTATTTGAGTTCAGACTTCACAGCATGGAATGATGGCACAGGAAAAACTTCAGATTGTCTACAGCTGCTTTTCAGCAGCTATACTAAAGCCTACACCTTACCCAGCGACACTCAATAAGTATTCAAGGGATGGAAGCAATAATAGATGATGATTAATCTATAAAAGTGGAAATATCTATGGCTCCCAAGTTTTTCTAAACTTAATATGTAGTAAGATCTGAGATTAAAATAAATTTTTTTTGTGAACTATCATTCTATGGCAGTCATATAATGTAGAAATTGCCTTTGAAGAATATTGCTACCTAGAATTTTTTTCATTGTGGTATTTATATTTGGACTAAAGTGGTATTAAAGAAATTTGAAAAAATAAGAGTCTTAGAATAATAAAGTAAATTTTGATACCAAATACCACCTCTTGTCAGTTTTTAGTGAGAAAATGTTGACTAATCTCTTATGGAACAAAGACGAAGACTTTTAGGCACAGCTACTTGATGATAGCTAAAAATACTCAAAATTTTACATTTAAATATTTTTGTATGAAAGTAGACTTTAGAAACATTTGACCAAAAGATATATTTTTAAAAATGATGTGCAAAATGATTACCAACTGAAGTACCCATTAGTTGATGGATGGATATCAAAAATGTGGTATGCATATACAAATGGAATATTGTTCAGCCATATAAAAAAAGAAATCTTGTTATATGTGATAACATGGGTGAAACTGGAGATCCTTAAGTGAAATAAACCGGGCACAGGAAGACTAATACTGAATAGTCTTACCCATGTGTGGGATCTAATAAAAGACTTCATGGAAGCTCAGAGTTCCCGAGGCTGGGGAACGCGGTGGGAGGAAACGTGGACCAGGGTTAGTCAGGGGGCTGTAAGCAACCGTTATACAGGAGAAACAAGTCCTGGTGTTCCAGCACAGAGCAGGGTGAACATGGATAATGGCCAGGTAGTAGTACTTCAAGCAAGCTGGAAAGCAGCTTCAAGGAAAAAAGCTAAGAAATAGATTTTCTTACCCTGATTTTTTTTTTTTTTTTTTTTTATACCGGGAATCAAACTTAGGACCTTGCACTTGCCAGGCAGGCACTTGTACTGCTGAGCTGTATCCCTGGCCCTTTACCCTGACTTGAATGTCACACAATGTACACATGTTTTAAAACAATTTTATATGTTAATTAAAAATTAGTATAAACATAGGGAAAAAATGTGAAAATCTGAAAATAAAATCTCTTTCCTAAACCTAAAAGAACCTTTTTAACATGCCTGGAGCTGGAAAATCTCAAGAGGCTGCACCTCTCCTGTTTCCTGGAATGTTTCCCCAGGGGACTCATAAACAGTATGATTCCACCTGCATGTCACGGAGACACTTTTGAACTGGGCAGGGAAGGGGGCACATAGCTCTGCGCCTGAGCTGGGGAGAAACACTGACTCTGCTCCTGCCGTGCTGCACAGTGGAATGGCAGGTCTGTGGAAAACAATTTGAAAAACAGTGCTCATCTATCCAGTGCCTAAGACTTCAGGGGTCCTCACTGGGAAGAAACACCCTTTACTGAGACCTGGTATCCTAGAGCCTCTCCAGGTGACATAAATTAAGCAGTTTAGAAATACATGTGCCTATGTTCCATAGTAGAAATTATGAAGAGCAAGTGTATAGGGGAATATAATTTTGTAGTAAAACACAATTTCAGTCGTGCTTACTTGAGAATTGTCTAGTAATCCACATAATTTTATTATAATTTCTCTAGGCATACATAGCAAGCCATTCCTATGAGTAGCTATGATGATTGTTTATACTCTTAGGTGAATTTCTTTTAGGACCAGCCTGAGGGAAGGTGTGTGGAGGGGAAAACATTATGTGTGCAATAAGAATTGTCTGGTGCCCTCCAAGTATGGTGACACATGTCTACAATTCTCCCCTTGGGAGGCTAAGGCAGGAGGATGGCTATGAGTGTGAAGCCAGCCCGGGCTCCATAGCAACACCTTGTCTCAAAAAATACACAAACACAAAGGAATCCTATAGATCTGGAAGACACATTGTATAGACATGGAATAGTGACAAGTTAGTGGAATCAGGTGACAGGTCCTTTCCATTATACAGTCATGGACCCTAAAGAAAAACATCTATTCTCTCATATCTTCACTTGTCTCAAGTGTAGAATAGAGGTTGGACTGAATATAACATTTGCTTTCTATTTAACTTATTACAATACATGATTCACTTCCTGAAATAATAGCACCCCTCAAAACCCCAAGCCAAAGATTTTTCCCAAATTTATTTTCTTATAATAATTATTTTTACTGACTTTGAGTATAATTGCACAGAGGACAGAAAATGTAGTATAAATGATATTTAGTGAAATTTATGTTATTTTATTAATGGAATGACATATGGCCAGTTTTCATAAATGATCCATTTTTCCTTTAGAGAATATGCATTCTCTAATTATTTGATATGTAGGTTTTGATTTGTGTCCATTAGATAAATTACTAATTATGCTGTTGAAATATTAGTTATCCCTATTATAGTTTTGGTTCACTTTATCTATTCATCATGTAAAAGTTGTATTAAAAGTCCTATTTGTGATGGATTTAACCAACTTTTCCTTGCAATTTTGTTCACTTTTTGTTTTATACATGGTGATCATATATTAACAGGTATACAAAAGGTTAGAATTTTTTTATTAGTGTTATGGTTGATACATTGCACCAACTTGAGAAGTTTAGAAGGTTAACTAAGTGTGACTTGGCAAGGAGCCAGGCTCCTTACTTTGTAAACACCCTGAGCCTGTGCAAGAGGAAGGTATGGAGATGCTATAGGTGGGTAGTCCACATGCAATATAAGGGAAGAAAAAGGCTTGCGCCTCCCGCCTTTTGCTCTTGTTGCTTTGTTGTCTTCCACCACCTTGAACTGTTGCCCTTATGCCGCAGCACCCTGCCTTGGAGCCAGCCAAATATGGGCTGAAACCACCACACACTGTGAGCTAAACAAACCTTTCCTTCCTTAATTTTGGGCATTGGGTATTTTGTCTCAGCAATGAGAGAAAAGTAACTAAGACAGAATTTGGTGCCAGGGAAGTGGAGTCATTGCTGTGACTATACCTGACCATGTGGTTCAAGAGCCTTTGGAAATGGCTTGTGGGAAGAGTTTGGAAAGGTTCAGAGATGTGGCTTGAAAGAGTAGACTTGGAATACCTTTTGCATAAAGGGATGTGCATGAGTCTCTGGGGGACCAGCAGTGGAATGTTATGGTTCTAATGTAATATAATGTTGATAGATTTAATACTAGTTCTTAAGGATTATTAAACCTGTGTTATAATGTTCAAGTTGTGAAATGATAAGAATAAGTATGTCTTTGTATCTGAAAACTGGTTTAAAGACTGTTCTGTTTAAACCTGGTTTAAAGATTGTTCTGTATGGGAGATTCTGGTCAGAGCTCAGAAGTCCATAAAGCTGACAGAAAACCTACTGGTAAAGACCAGGTTTGGGAGGTTTCTGCTGGAAAGGACTGCACTGGCTGTTAGAGTCCAGACAATGTGTGTTATGGCTTGGCAGAAAGTTTGTATGTATTTTGAAAGTGTCCAGATACTTTGCATGAGACTGAGATGAAGGGTGGCTGGGGTTTTTGCCAGATTTATGTTGAGAATCAAGAGCAAAGAGCCCAGCAGGATGATTTAAAATGTGAATTTGGCCAGAAAAGAAGCTCCAGTAAAGATGTAGACTACCAGGATAGAGTTGAGATCTCCATGGCTGACAAGGAACAGGAGAATAGAAAAGAGGACCTGAGGGCATCACAAGAAGCAGCCAGTCTCTACCCTTTGCAGCCTCAAAACTGCAAAAATGAAAGACCCTTGCTTTGAGGAGAAAGCTACAGAGTGACATGCTCCAGAATGGCGATAACCACACCATGTTCCAGAATGGGAGCAGCATAGAAACTCTGCTCCTCAGAACTGGATTCAGAGTGCCCAGCGATCCAGGCACTTGACCCCTACAACCAAGAGAGAGGAAAGCCTGGCTACTGATCCAGCTGGCAGCAGACCTTGGCATCATCACGTGGCACTGGTTTTTGGTGCATATAGAATGTAAGAGTTGTGAGGTTAAGAAGGCTTCCACCCAAATTTCAGAAGGCCTGGGAAGGCAGGCAGTGTGCCCACTGAGAGGACAGTGTGTGAAGCTGTGAGAGTGAAGCCAAAAGTTCAATGGAGACCTCAGAAGTTTGAAAAAGCCAGGAATGTGGATCATCTAAAGAAACCTGCAAGAAGGGAGTAAAGCTAGCTCAAGGTAGAAGCCATGGGAGCTACAACCACTGGAAATGCTATAGGGGTGGAGCCACTCAAGCCCTTTGGAGCTCATAACTTGCCACAGATGTTTGCCTTGCCGGATTGTGGACTTGCTTTGGCCCCCATTTCTTTGTATGCCCCTGTTTGTAACATTGGGAATGGAAATGTTTATCTAGTGAACTAAATGTTGGAAGGGTCTCACTTTTCATTTGTACAGGGGCTTGCAGCTAAGAGTTTGCCTTACATCTTGGAGGAGACTTGGGATTTGGACTTTTCAGCAATGCTGACACTGTTAGGACTTCAGTAACTCTTAGAGTAGACTAAATGCCTTTTGCATAAAGGGATGTGCATGAGTCATTGGGGGACCAGCAGTGGAATGTTATGGTTCTAATGTTGATAGACTTAATACTAGCTCTTAAGGATTACTAAACCTGTGTTACAATGTTCAAGTTGTGAAATGATAAGGATGAGTATGTCTTTGTATCTGGAAACTGGTTTAAAGAAATGTGTCTGGTTGCCAAGTTGACAAGGCGTGGATTGTCATGGCTGACATATTGTGTCAACTCAAAAAGTTTAGAAGGTTAACTAAGTGACTCAGCAGGGGGCCAGGGTCCTTATTTTGTAAACATCCTGAGCCTGTACAAGAGCAAGGCACAGAGGTGGTGTGGGTGGGTAACTTGCATACAATATAATGGAGGAAAAGTGGCTTGCTCTCCAGCCCCCCTTTTGCTCTTATTGCTTTGCTGTCTTCTGCTGTCTTGAACTGTTGCCCCTGTGCCATGCCACCTGCCTTGGAGCCAGCTGATTACAGAATGAAACCTCCACAAACTGTGAGCTAAATAAACCTTTCCTTCGTTAACTTTGGGCATTGGGTATTTTGTCTCAGCAATGAGAGAAAATAACCAAGACAATAGTGTGTGTTTATAGTACACTACATTTACATTTCTTGTGGGGAGTTGGTACATCCAAATTCCTTTTTTCATCCCCTTTCTTTCCCTTCCCTCTCTCCTTCCTCCATCTCTTCCTCTCCTTCCCTTTTGAGGAAGATCTATCTCCCTATTTCTTATTATCTGCCTTGTATTTTGCACTGTACTTATACTTTGGGTTTCTCATATAAGGGAAACCATGTGATATTTAAAATTGTGTGTCTCATTTATTTCACTTAACATGATGGTTTCAAGGTAGATCCATTTTCCTACAAATTATTCAAATCTGTCTTTATGGCAGAGCAATACCCCATTGTGTGTAAATACCCCATTTTCTTTATCTATTCATCTGCTGATGCACACACGGACCACTTCGGAGATTTTATGAATTGTGCTGCCATAAACATTGGTACACATGTATTTCTGTAATACTGTGTTTTAAACTCTTTTGGGAAGATACCTGGAAGAGGAATAGCTGCATCACGTGGGATCTCTAGATTTTTTATATGATGCTATCCAATCTCTAGACAACTGAAATCTTGGTCAGCTGCATGACAACCTCATGTAAGACAATGGCCAAGTGCTTCCAGATTCCTAGTCTCACACCCTGAGAAACAATTACGTTTAAAATGTAAACTTTTAAGTTAGGGGGTAATTAGTTACATGGCAACAGACAATAAACAATCTCGTTTGCTTTATCACTTTAATTTGGGTAATTATTCTTTTCATTATACCCTCCATTATGTTTCTTAACCTATCATTACCAAGTCTTTGTCTCTTTGCATAAAGTGCAGTTTAATCAGTTCTAGCTCCTAGCTCACCAACTTTTTCTTCAGTTTATACTAACCAGGGATTTATATCATTTAGTCAGTCATCTTGTTAATTTTTAATGCTGGCAATTATATTTTTCATTCTTGGAAGTTCTGTCTTATTTTTTCATAGCCTTTTGCTCATTTATCATAACTTCTTGTGCTTCATATTTGGCAAAGCAGGGCCAGGGATGCAGCTCAGCAGCACAAGCCTCTGTCTCGTAAGTGCAAGCTCCTGAATTCTTCTCCTGGTACCAAAAGTCAATCAATCAATCAATAAATACATACATAGTTGGCAAATCATACTTTTTTTTTTTTTTACTATTGATGGGATTTAAGTGAAGATTCCCCAAGTTTCAGTAAGGATTTACTTTTCTTTTTGACATGATCCTGGAGGATTACCAACCTAGAACCATTTATTTTCAGATATTGCCTTGGGGTTCCAAGACTTGCCAGGAAAGTAAATTTCTGTCCCCCTGAACTCATAATGCAAAGTTTAAGACTTTAAAACTCTTTGCTCTTCACTGGGCAAAGGATTGTGACAGACAGTATGCAAATTAAAAATGACACTTGCTCACACTTTAGTCAGAGCTAAGTGCCTGCTGACAGCAGAGAAGATTCTATGACAGCTGTGTCTTCAGGAAGACTAGTGAGTTCTTCCTCACTGAGGCATGAGAGGAAGGCAGTTCTTGGAGTTGGCCTCTATAGGACAGCAGGACATTCTTGCTGGGTTTTTTCTTTTGTAGTTGTATTGTTAAGAATGGTCAGTTACTCTGTGTCCAAGCAATTTGAACATAAGAAACACAGCATTCTTTTTAAAAATATGTAACTAGGGCCAATCATACTTTTACATTTCAAACACAGTAATGGCACCTACATTTAATAATTACTGTTAGTGTTGTCAATCAGTTCTAATTTTAAGACCTATCAGCTTCAAGAATTGTAGAAGTAATCTGTTTTCTGAAAGAAGATGTCTTTTTATGAGCAGCTTTTGCTTAATGATCTTTAGGCTTTATAAGGGAGACCAAGAGACACCTACCAGGCCCTGTATAAGAAACTCCTGCTTTTTAAACTATTAGTAATAATAGTTCAATTTTTATTTTTATTTCTTCTTCCTTCATTTTGTTTAAATTTATTATTTCATTTTTCTTCTTTTTCTTGATTATAATTTACAATGTTCATTGGGTATTGATGTAATTTATTATTTTTTCCCCACCCAGTATAACATGAACAACAATAAATCCTCTCTAAGTGCTGCACTGGCTATATTCCAGTTTGAGAAGTGTGCTTTCATCATTTTGTCCTTTAAGTCTTCTGCTGCATCCTAAATGTTTTCCTTAACATTTGTTTCCTTAACTTTGTTTAAGAATTCACTCTACTGAATGCAGTAAGAAACAACTAAAACAGAAGTACCTGTGAGCAGAGGAAGGAAATAGAATGTAAAATTATTGGCTCTTGTCAATGTGCTATTATGCCTCAGAAAATAAAAAATTCTCAAAATTGGTAAGATTTTAGTTAAAATGAATGACTAAAAAGGTAAACATTCACAAACTGATGGCTTTCTTTAAACCAACATTTAGAAAATTAAAAGGTATAGAAAGACCTTCCCACAGTAGCCACTGTAAAAATAAAGCACCCTTGAAATTAGCTTATCAATAAATATGATGAAATTATAAGAAACTATAAAATTGCATTATGAGTTATGAAAAAGATAAGAAACTAAAGAAGTATGTTATGTTCATGAATGAGAAAAATGTTAGATACATTTATTTAAAAAATACATGTGTATCTTGAAATCTCAATGGAACTATTTTGAGAAATGTACCCAAATGATTCTGAAGTTGGTTTGGGAAAAGAAGAGAAATAGAATAATTTTCTCTCCTCTCCCTTGGGTGAGTGGAGGTCTTGGCTGAGTAAGAAGGGCTGGAGATGGCAGGAAGGTGAGGGGGCAAGCTGAGTGCGGAGAACCACCCACCACCTGGTGCTGTGGGCTGTGAGTTTCAAAGAGGCTCCCGGAAATCTCTGGCAAGACTTTGGACATTTTCCATTGAGAGGGATTAAGTAGTTTTCAGTCATTCTGGAAATATTCACTGAGTTTAGACGGGATTCTATGAAGTAGGGAAAGAACAGTGAACAAAACTGAGTTCTACTCTTAGGTAACTTGGTTCTAGCTGGGGAAGACGACAAGCAACTTGAATTTTGTGGAATGATTCTTAAGTCTCATAGGAGACATGCAGAAGCTGATCAAGCCTTTAGTGGAATAAATTAGTACTTTCCAAACTGTCGTGAGGGACCAGTGGCTTTTCTCTGGGGCACACAGGTAGTTTTGGACTTAGCAAATCTTTTGTTTGGGTGATATGGCAATATGGAAGGATTCTACACATACTTATTTTCTGTTCCTACCTCCTTGCTGAATATTAATAAATTATTCATGACTGGCAGGCATTCTTGGATCAGTTTGAGTAGTACAGAAGTGAAAACAAAACTTAGACAATCAGGAGCAAGACAAAGTACTATAGACAAGTTAGTTCTGAACTGAATGAAGTTGGCTTTGAGAGTGAACTGTCCTCCACTCCACTGGTATGTAACAGGGCACCCCCTGTTCATACAGGAATACTCAGAATCTATAGGTGGCTGTCTCTCCATCCTCACAGTTGATTTACATGGCAATGGCATGAGGTAATCATAGTAGCAAGTAATGTACTACAGTAAATAGGGATTCAGGTTCCAGACTAAACCACCCTTGGTTCAAATCCTAACTCTCCACTCTCCACTTCTGTGCTAGCGGATGTTTTGGGAAGACTTCTTTCCATGGGAAATGGAATCTGCCAGAACAGAATATGGATTCTTTTCCAGAACAGAAAAAAAAATAGGTAAAAGCAGAGAGTTTTCAGAGAGTATGTGCTCTTTCTGTAGATACTGAGAAATACTGAACATTTTCATTTCTGAAGCCCTCAAATTAATTAAATGGTTTAATGTCCCATCCCAAATTCAAGTTCACTTTTTGTCTAATTCCTTGGTCTCTCAGAATCTTAGGCATGCACAGGGCCTTAGTAAAATTATATCAGTAGAAATTGCTATTCACTTTAGAAAAAGTTTCAAACCTCTCTACACAGTAGTTTTCCTGTTATGGGAAACATAATTATTATATACACCTTGTAGGGTTCTGAATATTAAATATACTTATGCTTATAAAGTATGAAGGACCAAAGTATTTTACTGAGATAATGTTAGCTGTTGTCTTAGAAGCAATAGTTGAACAGGTAATTAATTGTTTGTACGTACTGTTTAACTCTCGGTGTGGAGTTTCTAAATGCAGGACTCTTGTGTATGCTTTCCAAAAAGACAATGTCTTGCTTTTTTTCTTTTCTCATTCTCATATAGATAGAACAAACTTGCTGGTATATTGTTGTTTCTATGGGTGTAGTTAACACTTACACTTTGCATTAGATGCTGTGGGGCCCAATTTTTCTTTTACAGCTTACATGCAGAGAACTTGTGTCTTTGCCCTGAAGGAGATGAGATGGCCAAAAAAACCACCACCACCACCACCACCACCACCACCAAAAACAGATCCCCAAAGGGCAGCTCAGGGCAGAGAGGTGACTGAGGGTGGAAAGATTTGAGTATTCACGTTTCTTCCCACAGGAACCTCAGTTCTTTGCACTTTCAGATAAAGTCATCTTTGACTCATTTCAGTCCTCCTCTCTGGCCAGAAGCAAGCCTCAGGCCATGTCAGTTTATCCCTTGATTTGGAAATGGTCTCTGCCTGTCAGACACAACTATGTCTGAAATTGAGATTAAAGCCAGTGAGTCTTTGGGGAATAAAATAGAAGTGGAAGCTGAAAATTTCCCAGCCTACTCTGAAAGGCTGCCCTGGGTGGGTGTTGTTTTCTCCGGGAGCGTTTATCTTTGCAGGTGTTTTATAGAAGCCTAGTCAGTCAGTGGGCATGAGTCATCTGGCTGTGGCAAGATTAGAAATTCCTACAGCATGATATATAGGTCCAGTGTCTGAGCAGCAAAGACGAAGGGAAGAAGACCTCTGCAGCTCTCAGCCCTCACTCTCCCAGAGTTCTATCCTCCTTCTTAAGTTTTGAATAAGTACAGGTAGTCACCCGTCTTCTCACCTGTTTTCTCCTTGCCCCTTTCTCCTTTGTTCTTCTTTCTTTCCTCTTTCTTGGCTTTGTCAAGCTGTGAAATACAATTATTTCAGTTGAAAATATAAAGGGTCATAGGAAATTTGATTGTGGGTGTGCGGGTGTGTGTACACATGCCGAACCGGTAGACTTAGTGGTGCTGGGGAGAAAATGAATGATGGGTGACAGCAGAAGCAGAGATGGGGACGGACCTGGGAAGAGAAGGAGCGCAGAGGAGGGCGGAAGGCAAGGAGTCTCAGCCCATTGAACTCAGTGGTGAAAAGAAGAGTCTGTGTTTAATATGGACTGGAGACATCCTTTGCTAAATTCTGCTTTTCCATTTGCAGATGCACGACTAAGGAAAACAGAGGCTATTACAGCTGCTCTTTCAGGAAAAGGTTATCACTGCAATTCACCTCATTTAATTTTTTAGATGTTTAGACGCTAATAGATGTCCAGCCTCATTTCTGTATTTGAAATTGCAAAGCGGCTTGAACTAAGGCGAAGCTGGCCTCAGGTCTTCATTCCTGCATCCTCCTGAGCGCCCCTGCGCTCATGCAGGAGTACTCAGAGTTCGACATGTGGCTGTCTCTCCACCCTCACAGTTGACTTCCACGGCAGTGGCATGAGGATTACTAATAGTAGCAAATAATCTACAGTAAATAGGGATTCAGGCTCTGGACAAGACCATGCTTGGTTCAACTCTCAAGTCTCCACTCTCCACCTCTGTGCTAGAAGACTGCCTAGTTTTGATGAGGGAAGTTCCTATCTCATTCATTTAAAGTCTCCTCAGCCCACCTTCCTGAAGCCAAGAGATACAAATCTAAATATCTAAATATTAGAACAGAAACACGTAATCTGCCGGAAGATAGGATACCTAAAACTCTTGAAGACATAGATATACGCAAGGACGTTCAAAACAGAACCCTAATTACACAAGAAATAACATCAAAAATAAATAAATGGGATTATATCAAATTAAAAACTTCTGTACCACAAAAGAAACAACTATCGCAGGGAAAACAAGGCCTATATAATGGGAAAAAAATTTTGCCAACTATTCCTCAGAAAAGGGCTAATATCTAGAATATATAAAGAACTAAAAAGTATTATGCCTCCAACATAAAAGATCCAATCAAAAATGGGCAAGTACAATGAATAGACATTTCCTAGAAGGACAAGTGGGCAATAAACACATGAAGAAATGTTCAACATCTCTGACCATGAGAGAAATGAGAATTAAAAAAATACTGAGATTCTATTTTAGCCCAGAAAGAACGGCCATGAAGAAATCAAATAATGACAAAAGCTGGTGAGGCGGAGGCAGGCAAAAGGAACCTTTCTACATTCTTGCTGGGAATGTAAACTACAACTATTGTAGAAATCAGTATGAAGATTCCTCACAAAACTCAAACTAGAAATTCTTTTGAGGTAGCTATTCCTCTTCTGGATATCTTCCCCAAAGAGTTAAAGACGTCATATTATAGGGCTACATGCAAACTCATGTATTCAGCAGCATAATTTATAATGGCTAAATCTTGAAGTGACCTGTATGTCTATCAACATATGAGTGGATAAAGAAAATGTGGTATTTACATACAGTATGGTATGACTCTGCCATGAAGACATTCGTATATATTTGAGTCATTTGTAGGAAAGCAAACAGCACAGAACAAACATGTACTAATAAAAAAACCCTGATTTAAAATGAAAACCTGCAGTTACAGATACCCTCACCTTACAGGACTGCATTTAAGTCACGGAAGTAGGATATTCCTTTTTAACCACCAGATCCCATTTTGTCCCTGAGAACCCAGAGTCAAAGAATATGAGCAGATAGGTTAACTTCGTTCCTAAAAATGAGGTAAGCTTTCCTCCCGCGATTATTTTTACTTTGAGGACACCTAGCGGCGGATTATTGGCTGTGCTCTTCAAAGGCAGACTAACCCAGGATGCAGTAACAACAAGGCAATTTGCTTTCCTCACTGCCTACACACCGGCAGCCGGCGTCTGCCTTGGGCTTGAGGAAGAGCTGCTATGTCCCACAGAAAGAACAGGCCCTTGCCAGGTCCTCGTTCCTGCTACCTTTCGCTGTCAAAGTTCTTTTAGCCTAATTGTTTCACAAGTGGGCTTTAATGGGCTCATTGTTTATTCCACCCAAGTAGATCTGTTTTTAAAACCTGAAGAATGGTCACAACCTGGTCAACCCATCAACTAATTAACAGACATTGATAACTTTGGGCAGGTATTTTGAGGCGAATTAAAAAATCAGACAAAGGTCCAGGAGAAAAGGAATTTTGACCTCTTTGTTCTGCTTGAGCTTGAGCTTTTCTTTTTTTTTTTTGGTGGGGGGGCATACTGATTAGAGGAAAGACAGCGGGTCTTTGACTCTTGGAGGCAGAGTACTCTTTTCTAGTTGTGTCCTCAGAGTCAGCTACAGGATAATATTTTTGGCACTACTTTTCCTTAGCTGTAAAATGGAGGGGACTGTACTTAACTGTTACGATGACGGTATGAACACTCAAGACAATTGGCTTAGCGCCTAGTGTCTGTCCCATGCTGAATAACTGTTACCTCCGCCTCCACCGCTTCCCCTCAGGTTCCCCACGCCTTGGCATGGCCCTGCCAGTAGTCTCCTGCGCAGAAGTGCTCACCGCCTCAACAGGGCCCTGTGAAGGGCACTCTGCTTCACCTCAACCCGTCTCAATCTCATAGCTCAGGCCCCCGTTTGCAATTCGGATCTACACACCTGCCTGGGTCCCTCTTACAACCATGTTCTAGAAGGTAAAAGTAAATCACACAGAATTAAACCTGTGCAGGCAAACTGTGTGATAGTTTTGAGACCTGGGTTCAAAGCTGGCTGTTTTACTGGCAAAATCCCCGATTGCTGTGGATCAAAGAGGTGAAATGATCAGTTTATCTACAAGGAAGCTGCTGATATCTATTTGTTTTCATTTGTCATAAATGTAGACAAGAAGCTTTCTAAGATCCTCAAAGCATTTAACATAAAATGCTCACACTTTAATACTGCTCAAGGAGCCACATAAGCTATTCTTTGTCCACCTCTTGTCCTTGCCCTCACATTCTATTTACTTTTAAAGATCTCCTTTGCACTGGGCTGCTTTCTGCCTTCCGACATTAGCGCAGGACTGCTCTTCTTTGATCCCTTATTTTCCCAGTCTTCACCTGGCTCACTCCTTCCTACTCATTCTTTAGGGTTAGCTCAATTCTTCTTTCCAAGGAGAGTTCTTTCCTGACCCTAGTCCAAATCTGGTCACTTCCTGTGTTTCCTTTCCTTTCATTTCTCCTTCCCCTCACCTATCATTCTCTTTCTCTGTCTCTGTGTGTCTCTGTGTGTGTCTGTGTGTGTCTGTCTGTCTCTCTTCCACTGTTTCTGTCTTCACTCACAATGTATAATGGATAAGAACCAAGCCATACCTGCTGTGCTTGTTTATTTCCTAACAAGGTGCCTGGTTCACTCAGGGCGTTCCATGTTAAAGGGGTGTAGTCCAGCACTTCTGATGAGAAGTTTGTGATGTATGACTCATTTCCACACTCTAACAGGCCCTGGATTTCTTGTGACAAAACTTTTGTTTTGTTTAGCAGTCTTCTGGGGAATTCCCTTTGCCTCAGAGGTTATTTTTGCTTACTGAGAGTTTCAAGTGAACAATGACTGACTCTTTAGAAAGATTCTCTATAAGACTATCTTTCTTCCATTCAGAATTTGTTTTTGGTCTTAAACAGCAATTCAGATTATACTTTTTTACACATCTTTCATGCAAAAGTTTCTTTGCCCAGATCCAATGAGGACAAATTCCCATCACAACAAATACCTTCATGTAGTGAAAAGTTGTTTCAAGCCCTGAGCACATAATGTGAGAACTCATCCGAACAATCCAAGTCTGTTCTTTACAGGTTTGGCGGTGAATAATGCACATTTCCATAGGCTTTATCCTTTACATGTGATGAAGCCCTACCTGCAAGTGAACTATTAAGGAAAGCATTAAGGATTGCTAAAATCTGGTGTTCATGAACACCAGTGCATTAAAAAAGTTTATTGAGGATTTGAATTTCTTCTCTTGACATATCTACCTGGCACAAGGTCTTGGTGATGCAAAATTTCCAGGAAAATGAAATTTCCAGAAGTATATATTGTTAGTGTTTATGGTATGGTTTTGAAATTGGCTTGCATTTGACTTCTTGCTAATATTGCTTTTTAATATTAGAAATAGCTAGTCATTGAGCTTAATCCTATTCCATTTGACTTGTAAATTGTGCAGTTAACTTTATACTATGAAGAGAAGTATATCTAGATCACTACAATTTTCATCTCATTGTTTTTCAGAAATTAAACTTTCAAATGCACATACGCTACAGTTATGACATGACTCATTCTGTCTCAGTTTGGTTTCCCCCAAAGCCGGAACTAAAGATTTATGAGAAGTGATTTCAAGAATATGAGGATGGAGAGCATGAGATAGCAAAGAGGAAAGTTCAGCATAAGGTTGTGCTAAGGAGGGTGCTGCTGGGATCATCCAAGACTCAGCTGCCCCTGAAGCCTTGGGAATTTTCAAGGTTCACCTTAGGAAACACTCTAGATACTCTCCTCACCTTTACTGAACTCTAAAATCACACTCTATATAACTGTTTTGTTTGAGGGGTGACTCCAGGAACTTTAGGGCCCTGTGGGTCTGCAGAGCACAGGATTAGTGACTATTCTGAGGCAGAAAGTACGAAGATCACAAGGATTTTAGTGAGCTGCCTTTGGCGTATGGTTGAGTTGGGCTTCACTGCATTTGGAGGTGTGTGCTAGAACCTGCATGAAATCAGAGGTGTGCCTAGGAGTTGTGCTGTGGATGCCAGATGTGGCTGCTAGCTATTCATGCTTCGGTTGATTGATTAAATATGTACATAACTAATCCTATAAGTTGTGATGTCAACAATTTAATTATTGTTGAATATTATCTTAATAGAAAGTCAGGATAGGTGAGTGTATAAACCTGGGAATCTTTTTGTCCTAAGAGGCGGTAGCAATGTGTAGAGTCCTTTTCCTAAAAGGGAAATTAACTGGGGAGCCCTCTCCTTGCTGCTCTCATACTGCTAGTCTATGCTTACGTAACAGTTAATTTTGTATGAACCCTAATTTTTGTCTCATTAAATTGAGGAATAAAATAGCAGACAAAAGGAAAGAGTTAGGGGAGTATTTATGGGGAACAATAAGAAGAAAAAATCTGTGGGAGGTCTGCCATGAAGCATTTCCAGAAGTGGAAAATGTCAATGTGCTCTTTTGTTTTGGCCTTATGTACGTAGACAAACAGAGCACAGGGACTTGTTTTGAACAGGTGGCTTTGTGGATTTAGGGTTTAAAGAAAATTAGTTATTTGACTGGTTTACAGGAAACTGTGTTAAAAGGAAACTAGTTACTCTATTTTTAAGTTTGTTTTAAGTCCAGCCCAGAGGTTAGGGAGGAGCTGTCAACTAATATAGTACAGTATATCTTTTTCTTGGGAGAAAACACCTTTTTTAAAAAGCTTAATTAGCTGTTTGAAGTAGGTCTTAACCTAGTGGGCTACTTTCTTTGTATTCAGCTGACTATTTTAGGCTCATCTCACGTATGTTAGTTATATGATTTTACCTCGAATATCAGATTTCTAGGAAACCTTTCCACATTGATGCAGTCAGAAGTAATTTCTCTTCTTTTTCAACTCATGTAGTCCTCTATGATAAAATTTTAATATGGTTTGTCAAAATCTTTTTTCAAATATTTGGTTATTTCACTCAACTGTCTGTGCTGTTCTTATTTTCTCAATTGCCTTCCTTCATTTTTTTGAAAGCTCGGTTAATTTCTAACCACTTTACTCAGAAAACCTCTAATTCCTACACACCCTTTACGGTTTAGCATAAGTAGTCCTTGAAATCACCTCCCTTCTGCCGTCTCCCCCGGGTCACACTATGTAAGACTCTATTACAGCATCTTCTATGCCGACTTTCCTTGCCAGGACCTCAATTCTCAATGGAAAGTAGCTTGTCTTTCATTAGCACTTGCTAGTGCCGCCTTACCATCATATACATGCAATGAAATTGAGTTTAATTTCCTTACGTAGACATCCAACTCCTTCAATTTAGTGACTTGGTTTTTTAAAATTCTGTGTTTCACAGTCTAGCATAATGACTTGCATAGTACCTCTTTTAAAAATATTTGTGCAATGCGAAGGGAAAACCCCTGAAATCTCTTGTTGTTTCTCTAAGAAGCTGAGGCTATAAAAATATCTTTGACTAGAGTCAGTGAACATCTACATGTTGCATTTCTATTTAAGAAACACTAAGTATAAAAACATCAGTGACTCAAGTTTTAGATGCCTGAAGATAAGATTTCTTTTTTAAATTTTAAATCAAAATAGTGACTCATGCTATTTCAACAGAAGAGAGAAATGAGGAAACGTAGATGAGGCATTAGGTGATTCAAATTAGATTTGGAGTTCGCAAACCCATGTGGTCATTGTCTACCTGAGATTTCTCCCTTTTGTGTGACAGTACTCACAAAACAAAGTCATCTTGATGTGTATGTGGGACAGCAAAGAAAATGACCTCACATGCTGCAGAAGGAGATTTTGAATTGATTTTATTACAGTAACTTTGTAAAGCTTATGTCTTCACATAATCCTTAATATTTAGTTCCACTTTTCTGTTTCTGTTTTTATAGCTTAGCTTTACTTGGATCACAACATAAATTTTCTCACAATATAAAAAATATTACAGAGATAGGGTCAAATAATACATTCTTAATGTAAAAATGATCATTCTTTTGAATTTGGAAAACTCTAGCCTCTGTGGTCCTTAGAGGAAAATCAAATTGTGCATGTTTGCCAGATGTCTTTAGTTTGTTTTACCAGAGGAGAAGAGTTTGCATTTCACAGTAAACATGACATTTATAAAGCAATCTCTAAGAGAACTGACATTTAAATTTTATTACTCATGGAGTTATAAATGACTGATAGATTGTCTTACTTTTCTTATTGCTGAAACAAAATATCTGACACTCAAGTTTAAAAGGAGGAAAGGTTTATTTGCCTCACAGTCTGTAGGGGTTCCAGGTGGTAGTTGGCTGGCTCCAAGGCAGGGTAGCATGGAAAGGGTCATCACAGGAGAGGAGCAGTTCATGGTGGCAGAAGGCAGCAAAAGGAGCAAGAGCAGTTTTTTTCTAACCCTTTGTTCTTTCTAAGCTACTTGGCTTTGGGCCACTGCCAAACCAATCAGTGGACTAATTTAGATATCACACATGTTGATCCAGCCACCTGTGAATAAGCCCCAAGTAGACTGCATGAAGCTTTTGGGAACAGCTGGACACAAACTATAACACAGGTATATTTAATACTGAGGAAGGTTCTGATCTTAAAACCGTTGTTTAAGGATGAGGATGGTAGGACTGAAGAACTGAGGTAAGGGATTCTCCATAAAAATTCAGTCTTTATATTTTGTTCAAGAGCAAGTTAACAGTCTTTTCAACGTCACGTGCTTCTTGGAGTACTAGGTGTTATGGCATATGCTTCTGGGAAGGAACTCTAACTCTTCTTTATCTTTAATATCAATTTGTTCAAGCAGAAATGCATATACAAGTACACACACAGGCATATTGGTAATTTTTACTACCTCGCTGAGTTTGAGCATTTGAAAGGAATTGCAATTTAGACAATTGTGCGGGAGAGAGGGAAAGGATACTTTTTTGCATGGGTCACCCCATGCAGCGTGCAAACCCCGTTCACCCATCGTTCCGAGGCCCTTCCAGAAACTGGATGGGTCATGGGAGTCAATAAATATGGTGACTAAGGTGGAGTAGAATCATAGCCTCCCCGCTAAGTTATTTCATCCCCCTGGGCTGTTTAAGTTTTCCTGTATATAAGATCTGAATAATAATAAGAACATTTCATAGGAGTGTGTGCTAATGAGATGAGGTTAATACATACAAAGTGCTTAGGACACAAGTACAAAATACTGTGCTCTTCACTTTTCTCTTTCTACTTTTTATTTTTTGTGTTTTTTTCCCCTTATTTTTCTACTTAGTCCCTTGGTGGATAGAAGAAAAAATGTACCAGGAGATATAAAAAACACTAAAAAATGATTTCAGTCAGATAATTCCTGTGAGCAGTGGTGTTTTTCTTACACACCATCAGTCCGCCTCTGTCCTGGGAGAAGAGGCTGCAGGAACCAGCGTTCTCCATCTTGAGGCTCTCAGGCTAACGTGACTACTTAATCCTTGGTCATCTAAGGGTTGAAGAGGTTCTGGCCATATTTCTTCTCATACTAGGGCTGCAAGGTAAACATGATCACAGAAGAAGCACCTGATTTCCTAGACTCCATCATCTGTCCTGAAAGGAAAGAAATACGCTTCTGGTTGTGAGCATCCCTGGGCGGCTGCACCACAGGGGCGAGCACGCGGAGAGAGCTGTGTCGCAGTGCCCTCCTGTTCCCCAGGTGACCTTTCGTGCATCACTCAGGACCTCTGCCCTCTCCAGTCCACATGCCTTTACACCACAGTCCAAACAGCAATGAATGTTGAGCACTCAGGGTGAGACAGCTGCTCTTCCAAGCACATCCCCTGTAAATTCCGTCACCCTCAGAACTACCCTCTGTGAGAGGTCTGTTGTTGCCCCACTTCAACAAATGTGAAGAGGAAGGCACAGAGGAGTGAAACAGCAGAGGTAGGAGGAGCCAGCCTGGCCCCAGGGCCTGTTCTTACACAACACGCCTCTCAGAGCCGCCTGAGGTCTTCCTCCCTGAAGGCCTACAGGCAATCATTTGCTGTTTCCTCCAGCACTGCATCACGCCTTTCACCTTCATTCTTCCCTTGGACACTTATTATTCTTAAAAGTCAACTCAGGCAATAATCACTTATTTTTCTCTATTGTATTTAATTTTATATGTCTCTCCTCTGCCAGAGCGTTAACTGTTCCCTGGTCCAGCATGAAACACTTGGTACAGAGGCGTTGTACTTGGTCAGTCTGTGGCATTAAAGATTGACTGTGTGTTGAGTTCTTTCAAGGATATAAATGCGTAGACATGTTCACGTATATATGATTATATTCATCGGGTTGAGAAGCTAGTTTCCCTAGCTGGCAGCCTGCTGTTTAAAGGAAAGGGTAGCAGTGCAGTTGTGTTGCATTACGCTCTAGTAATGGTGTCGCCATCGACTGGTTGGCACTAGGTGGCGCTCAGGAGCCTTGAAGGGACTCAAAATCCTTACATCGCGTTCAAAATAATTTAAAGATTTTAAAAAAATGTTTTGCAAGCGAGTGCATTATATGAGCCAATTATTTAATTACATTCACTCCCCAGTGCATTTTTTGCTCTTCTGGCTATCTTATTAGTATTGAAGTGGAAAGGTCTTGTAATTTATTTCTTCTAGTTTCCCAATATTTAGAGACAAATTTCAATGTTTGAGTAAAGATTCTATTTAGTCGTTGAGATTCAAAACCCCAAATTTTTCCCGACCCCTTACTGAACCCCACCTCCCCTTTAAAATGCAAGGTGTTTGCAGACACCAGCACTCTAGTATGTTTTGACCACCATAGACTCTAGACTAGCACTGAGGGTTTTAAATTTTTCTTTTGAAAGAGAATTAAAATCTTTCTGTAGGTCAAACAGTGTGTATCAGCGGTTCATTTCAATAATTCTACCCTTGACTTTAGACAAGTCTTTGACTTGAAACAAACCTGATACGCAGGTTTGTACATATTAATGGGATAGATTATGCTTTGGTACATATGCACAGTATGCAATCTTTTAATTGGGTTAAACATCTTCCTTTTCAAATATCTACCATTTCCTTATGGCAACAACATTCCACATTTTTCTCCTAGCTTCCTGAGACATATAGTGCGTGACTGCTGTCTGTAGTCACCCATCCCACTGTACAGCAGCCAGAACTTTTTGCTCCTATCCAACAGTAACTTAGTGCTCATTGATCAACCTTTCCCCATCTTCTCTTCTCTTCCAGGCCCTGGTAATCACCCTTCTCTACCCAACAGCTGTGAAGTCACCTTATTTTAGACCCTACATGTGAGTGAGACCAAGAGGTGCTTGTCCTTCACGCCTGGCTTATATGAAGTGGCACAACGACCTCTATCTCCATTCATGTTGCTTTAAATGGCAGAATTTCAGTCTTTTAGAAGATCTGAGAAACATTCCATTGCATATACGTTCCCCATTTTCTTCATTCATTCATTGGTTTACAGATACTTTGGCTGTTTTCGTTTCTTAGCTACTGTGACTACTGTTTCCATGATGATGGGGGTTCACGTATGTCCTCAACATGCTGATTTCACTCCCTCCGGATATGGAGTCCCAAGTGGGACTGCGGGATCATATGGTGGTTCTATTCTTAGTTTTTAAAAGAACCTCCATAGTGTTTTCCATAATGTTTGTGCTAATTTATATTCCAGTTAACAGTGTATAAACATTCCCTTTCCTCCAATCCTTGCCAACATTTGCTATTTTTAGTCTTTGAAAATCATCATTCTTGCCGAAATGAAATGGTTTCTCATTACAGTTTTTACTACCATTTCTCTGACGATTTGTGATGTTGAGCACTTTTAAACACATCATTTGGCCATTTGTATGTCTTCTTTTGAGAAATGTCTATTTGGGACTATTTTATTGGGTGCTTTTGTTGCTGTTGAGTAGTGTGAGTGCCTTATATACTGTGGGTGTTAGTCCCTCGTCAGGTGTAGCCCGCACACATTTTCCCCCATTCTGTGGTCACCCTTTCACTCTCCTACTTTGCTGTGTTCTGCCTCTCGCTGTCTTTGTGAACTTGGTAGGTCACTAGTCCCTTTGTGCCTCACTTTCTTCTGCTAAGCGGCAGGAACAAGTGTTGACTAGAAAGATCCATTTTTGTTTCTTTTTTTAAAAATTACTTTTAATTGTGCTTCTATCTGGGGTAGAATATGAGAATTGATATATACATAAAATATGTAATGATCATATAAGGATAATTAGCATTTTCATCTTAAATATTTATCATTTCTTTGTGTTTGGAGTCTTTGAACTCCTCTCTGCTATTTCTTTGCACAATATATATCATAAGTTCTGGGTTATAGTCGTCCTACTGTCCTGTAACACAGTAGAATTTATTCCCCTTAACTGTATTTTGGAACCTGTTATCAAACCTCCCTCTTTCCTTACCCCTGACTTCTTACTCTCCAGGGACCGCACTTCTACTCTCTCCTATGAGATCAGCATTTCCACAGCTTGCACAGACGCATAAGAGCACACACCATTTGTCTTTCATGTAACATGATGTCTTCCAGTTCCATCCAATGTGCCGTCAGTGACAGGATTTCATTGTTTGTGGCCTACTAATATTCCACTGTGCATATACTACATTTTTTTGTAATCTATTCATCTACTGATGGAGGGGCTGAGTTGATTCCATATCTTTGCTGCCGTGAATGGTGCTGCAATAAGCATGGGAGCTCAGAAATCTCTTTGATGTGCTGATTTCATTTCCTTTAGAGATGCACTCTGAAATGGAATAGCTGGGTCATATGACAGCTCTGTTTTCAGTTTGCTTTGAGAATTCTCCATAGAGTTTTCATACTGTTTGCACAAATTTGTATTCCATCAACAGTGTACTGGCTTCTATTTTTCTGAGTCCTTTCCTACACTTGTTATTACTTGTACTGGGATGAGGTGAGCAGTCATTCTGGTCTTTACTTGCATTTCTCTGACAAACACTGATCCTGAGCCTTTTTCATGTATTTATTAGCCACTGTGCATCATCTCTTGAAAAATGTGTATTCAGAACATTGGCCCATTTTAAAATTGAACTATTTGGAGTTCGTTGCTAAATTTTTTGGTTTCTTATGCATTCTGGATATTATTTCCTATTGGTTGAGTAGTTTGCAAATAACCTTCACAATTTTGCAAGTTGTCTTTTCACTCTATTGATTTCTTTCTCTGTGAAAAATCTTCCTAGTTTGATGAAGTCTTGCTATTTTATCTTCTGTTTTTTTATACTATTGGGATTTTATTTTTTAAAAAATCCTTGTCTATACTGTTGTCTTTAAATGTTTCTCTTGTGTTTAAATCTTTGGCCCATTGGAGTTGCTATTTGTTTATGGTGAGAAATAGAGGTCTGGTTTCATACTTTGGAACATGGATCTTCAGTTTTCCCATCTTTTTTTATTGAAGAGGCTGTCTTTTCTCCAGTGAATGTTTCTGATGCCTTTGTCTAAAATCAGCTGGCTGTAGATGCACGGAATAGTTTTGATTTCTCTACCTGTTTCATTAGTCCTGTGTGTTCTGTTTTATGCCAGCCCCAGGCAGTTTTGGTTACTGTACTATAGTTTTGTGCCTTGAGGTAAGTATTGTAATACCTCTGGCTTTGTTCTTTTTGCTCAAGATAGCTTTGACTATTTGACTATTTCTGGTTGCCTCTGAATTTTAAGATTGTTTTTCCTATTTCTTTCTGTTTGTTTGTTTTTGTCTTTTTGAGACAGGATTTTGCTGTGCAGTCAGGGTGGCCTTGAACTCATGATGTAGCACAGGCTGGCCTGGAACTCACAGTGCCTCAGCCTCCCAAGGACTGGGACTACAGGTGTGTATCAGCACTCCTAGCTTTGTGTTTTTTCTATTTCTATGAAGAAGGTCATTAGTAATTGACTGGGAATTGCAGTGAATCTGTAAATAACTTTTGGAAGTGTAGACATTCTATCAATATTAATTTTCCTAATTGGTGAACTTGAGAGAAGGTCTTTTCATTCTTTGGTAACTTGCTCAATTTTTTCTCACCAGTGTTTTGTAATGTTTATTGTAGAGATCACTCACATCCTTAATTATATATATGTCTAAGTACCTTAAAGGTATTTTAAGTGGACTTATTTTTCTTTGCATCTCTTTCAGCAAGTTCATTGTATAAAATGCTGTTGATTTTTGCATGTTGATTTTTATTATTCAAGTTTTACTGAATTTGTTTATTAGTTCTAATGATTTTGAAGTCATAACATTTTCTTTATATAAAATCATGTGGCCTGAGCCAGGCATGGTGATGCACACCTATATTTGCAGCACTCCAGGAGGCTGAGGCAGGAGAATTGACAGTTTGAGCTCAGCCTGGGTAACTTAGTGAATTAGTGAGAACATGTCTCAAAATAAGAAAGAAAAAGGGCTGTGGATATAGCTCAGCGCAAAGGTCCTAGGGTCAGTGTCCAGTGTTTGGAAGAAAATCATGCCATCTGCAAACAAGGTTACTTCTACTTTCTCACTTTTTATTTGGATCCGTTTTATTTCTTTCTCTTGCTTAATTAATCTGGCCAAGACTTCCAGTATATGTCCAGCAGAACAATGAAAGTAAACATCTTTATAGTGTTCCAGATCTTAGAAAAAATGATAAAGGTACTTAATGTTCCACTTTAATTTCTCATAATTTTGGCCCTGAATTCTTGTTCTGGTTCATGGATTGCTTTCACATGTTTTTGTCTAGCTATTCATTCATTATGCGTACTGGAGCCCTGAGCCCTGAAATGTGCCCTCTTCACAGGTTTGAATTATTGTGACTTTTCTGACATGAGTTCATTATGGGATATAAAGTTATTATTAAACCTACTCATTCCAATTAAAAAATGGAATAAAAGAAATTCATATTTCAGTATAAGTATAGATTTTTCTCTTTATAATTACTAGTGAAGTAGCTGATATGGCTTCTAATTATTTGTGTAGGATATGTTATGATCTCTCTGCAGGAATTTTGCCTTGGTTCTATCAACCCTTTTGCAGAGAACTACTAAGTGGGAAATTTAATCCAAACTGTAACCGGAAAAGTTGAGCCCAAACTTAATTCTTTCGCATCATTCACCTGGTGTAGGATTTTAGACCAAATCACTTTTAATACTTCCACAAATTTCAGCATTCATACAATTACTAGGTGGTTTTTGTACTGTTTCTATATGGTATTATACTTGATTGGTAAAAACTAAATGCTAATTCTCCAGTGGCTAACCTTGTAGAGTTTTAAATAAAAATAAATCACCTACTAGACAAAAGTTTCTTTTCATGCAAATCCTGAGAAAATTCCCTGAGAAAAGAATTTACAATTAAATTAATTAGCATTGAGAAACATTGCAAATGAATATTCAAAATAAATAGCATAATAGAGGCTTTGAGAAGGTTTGCAGTAATTTTTTAGCTTTGCCTACCGTTTCATAAAATTATGCAAAGCTCAGAACTCATGGGATATATTTTATACACGTTCTCTACAATTTTTAAAATTTTTGCAAAGCAGATGTTTGTATGAAATTCTCATAGTAGCTAGTACCAGCATTTAGCTTCAGGACCAGGAATGGTGGTGCACACCTGTGGTCCAGAACTTGGGCGGCTGGGGCGGGAAGATTACAGGGAGTTCAAGGCTAGTCTGGGCTACACAGTGACTTAAGGCCAGCCTAAATTACATAGAGAGACTTTGTCTCAAAAACAAACACAAAAATGGAAAACAAACAAACAAAAAACTGAGGAGCAAGAAAGAACTCTCAGAATTTAACACTCTTTGACTTTATTTGCTTAGAGAATTGTTCTTTAAAATTGTAGTTTTTTCCCATTTGAGGGGGATTTCCATGTTCACAGTTCTTCACTGCTTGTCAGACAACCAGGGAGAGATATTTTCTATTCTTAACACATTGGAACAAGGCACTCAATTCTGGACCAAAATCATGTATCATTTACCCTGTTTCTGATTTTTTCTGATGTTAAACCTCTTGTCTTTAGCTAAAATGGCAGTGGGTCTTATTACCATGTAAGCCCTCTTTTTGAACTTAAATCCTGATTTTCTGTTAGCTTTTTGCAAGCTAGCTAGCCTCTCTGTGCCTTGTTTTCCTCATCTGCAAAATGAACATAATATTAATATCTAGTTGTGAGGTTGCTGCCTGCTATTTCAGGTGCTGTGCCTGATGCCTTTCCTCTCCCAACATGCTCATCAATACAATGAGCAGTTTCTCAAGAAACAGGTGAATCTGAAGCTCTTTATTGCCAGGACAACAATTTCTATATCATATTTTGATATTTAGCCTAAATCCTATTTTACCTTCTGTTCCATATGATAATTTAAAATTTAATTAATTACTTATCTCCTATATATTGAGAGGTTGCTGACTTCTAGGCTACACTAAATATTGAAGATACAGTGTTGAACAAGTTAGGTGTGGCCCCTTTCCTTGTGGACCTCAAAGTGATAAGGGGAAAAGCCTTCTGAGTGCTTTGAGAGGGGGGACTAATGAGAACTAACCAAGCATTCAACATCAATAACAATTGTGCTGTTGCAGTTAACCATGGGCAGTTTCTGCTACCAGGATTTTGTCTTCGGTGGGGATAGAAAGAAAGCATCTCAAATCCTGCCTAACCTGGAATAGGGAGTTAGAAATTTTCATAGAAGAGGTGATACCAAGGTTGAGATCTGAAAGGTGACAGAGAGTTAGCCATTTGGTAAGGGGCCAGGAGAAAAGCTGCTTCTGTGATGGTGAGAGAGAACAGCCATACTCAATTTGAAAGAAGTTCAGTGTGACCCAAAGATGGAACACAAAGCTGTAGAGGACATGATGGGATTTGCTAGATCTCTAGCTTTTCCACATTAATGAGGGTTTTTGTAAATTAAAGGTGGAATGATAATCTGAGCAAATATTTTCTATTGAGAGCCAGGGAAGATAGTTCTCATTAAAACAACTTCCAGGGGCTGGGGATTTAGCTCAGCGGCAAAAGCGCTTGCCTGGCAAGCGCAAGGTCGTGAGTTCGGTTCCTGGTACCAGAGAAAAACCAAAAAAACTAAAAAAAAAAAAAAACTTCCAGGTAGAAGAATCCACCATTTTCAAGGCAACAATTTTTTCCAAGCATTTTTATTGTGGAAAAATGCACATGAAATAAAGCTCACATGTGAGTCATGTTTAAGGACACGTCCCATAGTATTCAGTATATTCAGTGCTGTGTTCTGCCGGCATCCATCCTGATGCTTCTTTTCACGCTACGAAACTGAAGCCCGACAGCCACTAACACTGCGCACAGACCAAGAGCCTGAGACGCTAGTGCTGGATCTGCCCAGAGGGCCATAGGGTGATGTCATGTCAGGGCTGCCTGTGACACGGTAACTGGCTGCAGCTTAGCCGTGTGTCTTAGCAGTCTGCTCTGAGACTGTGCCCCTCCCAGGGAAAATGCACAGAGAGCTTCCATTTGCTAGGAGCTTTGGAGCCAGGGAGCTGCAGGATATCATGAAATTATGCTTAGTCTCCATTGATATTTCTGCTAAAGAAATAGTTTCCTTTGTTATTCATATGAGACAAAAGTTGAAAATTATCTCTCAGTCTGAGTTGCAGTTTATTTTTAAACACTGATCACAGTTTAAGCTCCTTGTGGTAGATGAACTTCCTCCGCTTTCTAGTATTTTCAGTCTCATAAAAGATCAATTCACAGTGAAACCTGGTGTCTCTTGACTGTGCTGCATGATTGTGCCACAGGGAATGTCCTCATCAGGAAAGAAAGGATTTCCAAGTGGGCTCAGAGGGGGCTATCAGATGATGGCAATGATAACACAGAAGTCAAAAGCTGGCAATTTGCCAAATATTTGCGTAAAAGAGTGAGATGTCGTAGAGAGATTAGGCATGTAAAGGATGAAATTTTCTCAGTGGACTTGTCAAATGGAGTATGACTGACAACCTTAGTAAGTACGGTTTTGATTGCGTGATGAGCTTGGAAGTCATGATGGAATGCGTAGAATGGTGAATAAATTGTGAGTAATTACTTTTATAAAAATGTTTGCATTAGACATTAATTGAGGGATAGGAGAGAATATAAAGTAGCATTGGCTTTCAGGAAATATTTTCCCCTCCCTGTCTCCCTCCCCCTCCTTCTTTTTTCTTTCCTTCTTCCTTTCCTTCCTTCCTTCCTTCTTCTTCCTTCTTTCCTTTCTTCTCTTCTCCTTTTCTCTTCCTCTTCTCCCTTTTTTCTCCTCTTCCTTTTTTCCTTCCCTCCATCCTAATTGACTAATAATGCCCAGGAGAATAAGCTATTGGCAACTCAAGAATCTGAGTGAGAACATTTGTTTTCTGAGTCTTTAGTACCCAGAGCACAGATGGAATCGTACAAAAGAAAAACAAGAACGACATCAGTGTCACACTATTGTGAAAATCAAATAAAAGATAGAATTTTTGAAATGAAACTTTCCATCAGAAAATCCTATACCAGTGTTAGGATTTGCTACCATTGCTATAGTAGCCTGTAACTTTAAATGCAAGCATTAGATTATAAAACTATTTTTCTTTATATTTAATTTGAAAATACTTTTCTTTTTAAAACTTATAGGTTTGAATTATGATAATTTCCAGGCTCTATGAAGTTTCACAGAAAAGCAAAGAAGGAAATACCTTCAAAAGGGAAAGAAATATTTTTCCTAATCAAAAATGACTTCATTTGCTGCTGTTCCAGAGAATTTTATTTTAACTTTAGTTCACAAGTACTTTAAAAGTGTTAAGCTGAAGAAAAGGAGACAGCTTTATTAATTGGAATCTTTCATTACAGTCATGCATTCTTTGCTCGGGAAGCAAGGAGCTTACATTTTAAAAAATTCATTAAAATGCCAGTGTACATCAATCAGAGAAATCACTTCAAGAATCTTTTAATCTTGAAAATAGGGTGGAAAGAACCTCCACATTCATTTCTTTGTGCCAACAAATAAAAGCTCTATTGGGTAATGCCATGAGTTATAGTCGAGATGGTGTACACTGGCTGATCCACCTCAATGCATAATTTTTCATCATCACTTGAAATTACAGAGCCAAGGCAAAGTTTAAAAACATACCTACATAAGGGAAGAGCAGGTTTGCTGACCGTTTGCCAATTTGTTCTTTACAAGATAAATGCATATAAAAAATGCAGCTTTTACAGGAGCTCTGACAGGCCTGAAATCCTCCCTTTTATTTCGCCAAGGGCAGTAGCTTTACCTCATTTTGTGCTTTGTACCATCTTGGGAGCTTGACGACAGAAATAGATGCTTTATCCAGAAAAATGCTAATATTTACAATATTTTATCCATGATTTAGCAGAATTATTGACACATCACTTTTCCTGCTGTCTGTAGGTCTTAGATTCTGAACTGCTAGTTTAAGTGTGCGGTCTCCGGAGGTAGGCATCTAAAGGACAATGTGACTGTTATATTGAGACTAGGCCTTGATATCTTCTTTAGTTTGCAGGGCATCTGAACTATAGGGGCGTACTCTTACTTGCTTTTTGTGGTCATTTGGAGAAAAGAAGTGATCCTCCCATTAAAAGTCAGATTGGAAAAAAAAAGCCTAATTAGTAAGAAAAAGAAACTGGACTCCCAAGGGAGTTGGATATTGGGACAAGGATTACGTTGAAGGTGCACGAGGCCATGGGTTATATTTGGTTGTTACCGAGTGTCCTTGTAGCTCTTAGCTGGAAGATGAGCACCTTAACACTGCACCCGGAGAAAGCACGAAGGGTGAGGGTGAAGGAAGGAAGCACGGCTCCCTGGCAAATATTTTCGGTCTGTAAATGCATGTCTCCTCTGCTCGCTAGTTGAGGAATTTGGTTTTTATTTTTCTCCCAAAATAGGCTTAGATATTTAATACCTTTATTTTATTGTTAAAATTCACCACATTTCTTTTCCTCGTCAGGCATAGTCCGCATCATTTGAAGTTTGGGTCAGTGGAATTGAGGATGAGCACGTTCCTAAAATGAGTTCGGTGTCTGGTAGCCTTGAACTATTTAAAAATAAATGTATATAGGTTTATAGGGAGATATACTTAACAGAAGCCAGTTTACTCACCCACGTTCGTGTGCATTTTTATTTCCAAAGACGCTTTAATGTTCAGGACCTGTATTTTGAATACAGTGCAGACATTCCTGTGTCATAGCTATGGGTGAGAAACCGAGGCCTACAAATTGTTGAGCCCTACAGTTTGGGACCAATCAGAGATTTTGCCTCAGGCCTCCTGACCTTTATTTGGATGCACAGGTTCTCAAACGTGTCTTTAAAAAGGCATTTCTCTCTTTTATACTTACATGGTAAGTAGAATGATTATTTGGAGGATACACTATCTAGAGGTAATATTTATCATCATGGTTTATGTCACCCTGGGTCCATGTCTGCCCTTATTTCAGTCCAGAAATGAAACAGTAGTTAAACACCTGTCTCCTGGATGAACCGTCAGCCAGAATTAGTCTGAATTGTGCTTCAGAATGAGTCTGCTCTCATGAAGAAAGTAGTTCTTTTGTTTTTTATGATCTCTGTATGAGTTACTGCTTCTGTTTGATGTCACTTTTCAGAAGAACAATTCCTCCATGAAAGGTCATTTCGCATCAGCCTCACAGAAGAATAACCTGATTTCAGGTGAGCTGCGTGAAGGGCTGTAGTTGCGATAAAAATCTCCCCGCCAGGAGCGCCAGGGGGCGCACTTCTCGCTTGCACGTGCTGTCGTGCCCGTGTGCCTAGTGCCCAGCACACGGTGTGGCACTGCAATATCTATTTCAGTAAATTACTTCAAAATGCCACGAGACAGGCTTTGTGGATCAGGGGACTATTCCTTAAAACTTCCAGATTTTATAGGAGTCTTGTCTACATAAACAGAAAATTCCTGAACTGCGGAGGTTTTAAAATGGTAGCTCTTGGAAACATAGTCTTAATGTCATGCATGAGACCAAATTAAGGAAAGAGTAGAAGGCGGGAGACCAGACACATCAATCTGTCATTCACTCAGTGAGACTTCTCAATGACAGGCAAAATTAAAGACCGTTTTCCTTTTTATGTCTTCGCTTCTGAATATTGATGAATTGCCTTTAGAGGAAGTATGTTTTTCCACGTTTGCGCATGTGCGCGCACACTGTAATGCTGACAATGGAAAATTCATGCCTCTGTGGTCTTAACAGCTCAAGCAATACCCCTCTTTCAATTTTATGTAGGATAGTTCTACACCCTTCTTCCCTATCATTAGGCAATAATTGCCCAATTACAGTGCTTTGGGACGCTCTTAAAATTATGCCTGAGGCTTTTCAGCAAATTCAGCTTTAAAGTAAATGGTCCTAGTAGTCAAAATTATTTACTAAACACAGTACAGAGTTTCTTCCAGGAAAATTATTTAAGGCCTATTACCCTTGCTGGATCCTTATATTACAAAATACTTGAGTACTAAGTGAGGCTATCGCCACTTCTGGAGAACCCGCCCTCCTTCCCAGTACTAAATGAGAAAGGGAAGTTATAGAATTGGGCAGAAGAGACTCCAGCAGATATTCTTCACTTGGAAGCAATTTCTTTTATTTTAGGCTGTTTTTAAGAAGGAATAATGATGTGTTCTGTACCACAGCATTATTTATAAATAGTTAGAAGGTTTATTTAAAAATATTCTAATAAAATATATATAGCTATGCAAGCTACAAATGACTTGAATGTATTCTAAATTGTTCTACTATTGGAAATGCTCTTTTAAAAATCTCTTTGTGGAAAATCTTATCAAACACTTTAAGTTGTTGACAAATGAGAACCTCTGAGGTCTCAGCTACATATTCCCTCATGTAGTTTTTATTAATTTTCTCAAAAGTGCTTGGCTAGCTATTTCCAATTGCATTTTACAGGGGAAACTGAGACTTTGAATGGGTCACTAGCCCACCTAAGAACGCACTGCTGGGGATGGGAGAAAAGAGTATGTTAATAAATGAAAACAACGGTATAATGTATATTTACAGCGTATAGGTGGTACAGAAAAGAAGTTTCATATACTAAAATAGAGACATAAAATATGTTGATAAAATGTTGATTATAAATGTATTTTAAAATTTGGGGCATATATTTAGTGAAATATTTTAAAAGCTCTTTAATGAATTCTTTAAAAAACTCACCCTTTAATTTATCCTTTATAGCAGCAGGGCTTTCAGCTTTCAGACTTAAGGGGAGGTCCACCCACATCATTCGTAACTATGCACATGAACCACTTGGAAAGTGAGCCAGCCTTTACCGGGTACAAGCCCATCCAATCCGCCATGCTGGGTCTTTATAGTTCATGGAGATTGTGTGGTCTGTATTGTATTGATGACTTACAGTGACATTTATACAAACCAAAGTGACCTATAAAGTGCCTTTATGCCTTCTCTAATCTATTGGAATCTATGATCAAGCTATATACAAGTTATATAGTTCAGTTTTTATGTAGAAATATTCTCAACTTTTGTGGTGAATACTTTTTCTTTTGGGATATTTTTAAGACTACACACACACACACACACACAAACACACACTTAGTTTAAAGATAATACAAAAAAGGTAATTTTGCTCAAAAGAATCATCTTTGAGGATAATGTCTGTGTATACAGTATTTAATTCACAAGACCATCCAAACCAAACCAAACCAAACCAAACCAATCAACTAAAACAAATACTCAGGGGGAAACCTCAAGGAAAAACCTACTTCCATGTGGCGTTAGAGCTGCTTTTCACAAAATGTTTGTTACACTGAATTAAATAGGCTGCAGTTCTTTACAGGATTCCTGCAGCAATGGCTTGGACACTGCTGAACGTTTGCTCCAGGAAAACAAACTCCCCGAGCAGGCAGTGTGCAGTTCGCTCCCTGAAGCATGATCTGGGAAGGAACGAAGACTGGGAAGAAGGAGACTGGTTTGTGTTGTGGTCTCACTCAAGGCTTCAGCTAATGCTTGGGGGAACTATGACGCCAGGTTGGCAGGGACGTTGTCATCTGACCCTCACCTGCCACTGAATGTCGGTTGTGTCCCTCCCTCCTGGGAAGGTAGCTTGACCACGGACGGTACGGCTCTCTCCAGCTCAGGACAAATTCTGAACAGGGCTGATGGAGGTAGCAGAACTTCTAGCAGCTGGTGGAACCAGTCCTGGTTCCCTGAAGAAGGATCTGGAAGTGTCTGTATCTACTATAGACAAACTGCTAGTGAGAGAAATGAAACAAAAATGGCAAAAAGGAATATTTAAACTACACCATTCTTTCCCCACATTCCATCTTTCACTCTTTAAATCTGTTAAACGACAGACATTTCTGTTTGTGTGTGGATCCCCCTTCCCTTTTTTTTACGTTCAGCAGACAGGTAAACTTGTGAGGTCTGACTTGGCTAATTATTCCGACAATTTCCTATTCATTATCTCACATAGCAGGAAGCCTCCTTGGACCAGCAAGCCTGTAAATTTACAATTGCACATTAATCAGTGGAATATAATTGCTAGCTGCTGCTTCTGGTCTTGGGGCACACTGTATATGCCAGGATGTGGACAATTAGCCCCAAGGTTTACTTAGGAACATTTGCCCATCCAACAAGAAAATGAGCATTACAGTAATTGAGAAAAGTGAATACCTTTGGTCTTTCTCTGGTTGGCAGTGGTTAGAAAGTCTTCTCACTGAATTGGCCTGCTTTGTTTCTCAGTATCTCAGAAAAGCATTGCTAGGTGAGAAGCTGTCTGGCACACATATAATTTTAGTTGGTTTAGGATGAGGCAGGTGAACTGCAAGAAAGGAAATGGTAAGTCCCAGTGCTGTACAGACTCAGCACTTAGACTTTTCTTTTTTAAAACTGTTCTTCACTAGATGTAGTAGAAGTGGTTTTTCACTTGACCTAAGAGTTTTGGGAACTTTCAAAAAATTTTATGTAAAGTATAAAATGGTTTTGGCTGTATGTATGTACACCTGTCTTAATGTGTTTTCTGTTGCGATCACTACCTACCCAAGGCTAGGTAATTTACAGCAAGTAGAGTTATCTAGCTTTGGCTGTAGAAGCTGGGCAGTTTCAGAGCATGGTGGAAGCATCTGGAGGGCCTCATTGCAGCATGGTAATATGAGAGGGGCCTTGTGTAGCAGACGGAGCAAGCTTACGAGCTCAAGTTTCTCCGCCTCTTTTTATAAGGCTTCCTATGCCTTGATGGGGGCTCCACTCTCATGATCTCCTGAGCGCCCACCTCCAAATATCACTGGCCTACAAATTTAGGGATTGCGTATCAACACACAAAACTTTGGGGTTTAGTCAAGCCAGGCAACATCTGAGTATTTGTTTTTCTTTTCTGGAACTGTTATTAGATGCTGATAGTAAACCGTGGCATAAAATGTAGGAATTATGATATAGAAACAAAACAAAAAGGCTCACAAGCTCTTTAAGTTGCCATCTCTGTATCTGTGCCTAGACCCGTTGTTTGTCCACTCCACACGTACCGGATAAACGCTCTTACAGCTAACTTATCACGTGTGCCCCAAGGCTATTTTACCCATTTTTGCATTCATTGACTTGCTAAATTTAGAAATCTAGGCATGAGTTCCTCTTTTCCTTCTTCGTGCCTTCTGTGGAGATCCATAAATGATGTGGCAGAAGGTATCTCCCATCCTGGAATTCTCACTTACCTTGGTAGCCCTTGGTATAACCCTGCTCTGAGCGCTTTATAAAGCTCCGTCAATGGCAATGTGCTTTGGGACAGGGTAATTACAAAGGAGGAGTAGGAAACATTTCTTTACATCAGTAAAGAAGAAAGGAGGCAGTGGGCTGTAGTTTATGGAAAAATGCTTAGGCAGCCTTTGATTTGAGATGGATGGTATATACAGGATAGCTAACACAGTTGTACTACAGACTTCTACCGCTTTACTGAAAGGAACAGTTAATGATTAATTCTTTGGTCAGTCTTGCACGTCCCTATTTGTTTTCCTGAGAAACCACTTTGAAGTTAACAATATGTAATGCAACAACCATTGTTAATTTCCTATCCACTTTGTCTGTAATTCTGTATTGCTTGTATTGTTCTTATGCTGTTTTGTAAATGTATGTCTGTTTGTTGATATGTTTTCCTTCTTTTATTATTAAAATAAATTTAAGGAAAAAAAAAAAAAAAAAGGAAATGGGCCTTTTAAAAACCAGTTTGGATTTTGGCCCTCAGCTGCAGCACAGCGGTTGTGAAAGGCGGGGCTCACGTGACGGGGGCAAGCACAGGAAGGCCGAGTGTGAAACTCCAATGGTCTTTGAAGTGACTGGGCGACCTCTTCAGCAACCGTGTTTATCCCTTCAGCGCCTTGGCTCTTGTCTTCCGTCCTGGTATAAAGAAATATTTTTATTCATTAACTCTGATCGTTTTGTCCCAGAGCCACATTGCCATTGGAAGGGGCCAAAGGACTCATTAATGCCACAAATTTTGGAAAATAAAAATGCAATGTGAGGAAAGAGAAGGCAGGACATGAAAGCTCAGCTTCCTGCCCTTGCTACAGTTAGGTAGAGTTGTCCAGGTTCTCATGAAGTTTGCTACAGTTTGCTTAACTGGATAGTGTTCTTTAAGCCACTACTTTCTTTTTCCCATGAATCATAATACATTTATTCTTATGAGAAATTTGTGCATCTTTTAGAGTTCTCAAGAATATGACCTAGGGATTAGGATAGCCTCTCTAGCTACAGAGGAGCATTTCCTGCCCACGACCTTACAGGTCTTTACTAATGTTTGAAATGACGACAACAGGGTCTAGAGCCTTTTGTTTCACAAGGAAGAATGAGGAACAAGGAAGGAAAAGAAGAAGTCAAGTGGCGTCTGTCACAGAACTAACACTGTGCTAAGCCCCTCATTCAGATGATCTCTTTGTACACAGTCGCACCCACCTTCCACGGTAGATGTGTTTATCCCAGATGATGAAGCTAAGGCCCAGTGAATGTGTGCAACTTGCTCAGTCACTTTTGCCTTAAGGGACTTTGCCATGACTCTGCAATCAGCAATGTGGCTTGGGACAAGTCATTTAATGTTTGGTGTTTAAGGAAGCATTCCTTAAACACTTTACTGAAAGTGATACTCGCCTCTATCTTGCTGGCCAGATTTTGAGCAGGAGGATGGAGGGTAGAGTCTGAAGCTAGCAGTGGAGGAGAGTGAAACGTGGTGTAGCATTAGGTATTTTCCCACTTTCTCTCAGGTCCAAGTTCTACTCCTGGGTGCTGTGGTGGGAGCATGCTAATCACATTTTCCAGACTTCTTGGCTAAGGGGATTCTCTTTTAGGATCTGTCAGTGTGTGTGTGTGGCGGGGGGCAGGCTGGAAAGTGAATGGAAGGGAAAAGAAACACACATATCCTTCTCACCCATTGCTACACTGTGGGTCTAGGCACAATGGGAGGCCTCAGGAGCAGTTGTTGGCTCTGTTCTCTGATTGCTTTCAGCACCCTGAGAAATGGCCTCCTCATATCCCGTCATCAGTGTCAGCAGTGGCCAGTGGTGTGCCACCTGCATCAACTGCTGCACTAAGCTAGCAAGTTCTTACAGCCACACCTCTTCCCTTGCCTTTCCTTATCTCAGGGCAGGGTACTCCCTTCCAGCGCTGTCTCAGTGCTTTCTGTGGCTCTTCTCATAATCCAGGACCTGCTGGAACCAATTCCCTGCAAGAAATCCTCTTTGCTTTGGAAAAGTGACAGTGATTTCTATTTTTCTGACCAGACGTTAATGGTATGTATTTGTGTTTCTAAAGTGAGGAGTGAATGAATAGCCAGTCAGGAGTAGCAAAGGATGGAAAGAAAAAGAATAGACTTTAATTTGGTCCAGCAAACCACTACCTCAGGAGATTTTTAGAGGAGGCTTTCCTTTGACCGGAAAGCCCTTGAAAGGAAATGTCTGGATTACATATCAGCCACAATAAGAGCTTTTCTTAATGCTAGAACCATGAAGTCCAGAAAGAAGCTCTCCATGATGTGTCTCTTTTAAATAAATGGAAAATGTCCCACGGAGGAACCAGATTCCATAGCAGACCTCTTTGCCTTACATCACTTGCAGTGGAAAGAACCACTTATGATTCATTCCTTGTTACGAGGTGCACCAAAGCAGTCTGGCCTTCTGTGTTAAACCTCCCTCACACCTCCAGAAGCCTTGGGATAAGAATTTATCCTCTGCCTCTTCACAAGTTGCCCAGTTTTCTTTTCTACTTGAATGTCAGTGAATGCTTTTATAAAAGAACAAATTACCTATTTATTGAAATGAGCTAACTGTAGCTTGTTGACAAACAGTATTTCATTTTCAAGAGCAGCTGTCAGACTTTTAAAACATTAAAATGCCATCAAAAACATTTCAGAAAGTACAGCCAAAACCTTAGAAGTGACTTTCTAAAATCTGTTCTGCTCAGATGTATTCAAGATAATTAATTGGCACAGTAGTTTTTGTGTTTTGGGTACAGGTTTTCTTTAAAGTTAATAAATGTAGTTCAGAAGTTTTCATAAACATATTTACCTTAAATTTAACCATAAATTTAACAATTATATATATATATATATAAGAAAATTAAATATATATATATTTAAAGAAAATTTCCATGCAACAGTGAAGATGAAAATGACCACGTCATAATGGAAACCTAAAATTTATTCAAAAGGTGGTCAAATCTTGTCACGTGCTAGCAGAGGAAAGCAATTATTTATTCCTCTCTTTTACTCAGCATTCTCCTTTGTTCTGGTCTCCAAACATACTTTTATGTAGAGCTCTTCTGGGGCTCACAGAATGGAATGATCAAAAGGCCCATGTGGGAGAATCAAAGTATTCTAAAGCCTAAGCATTTGGGAATAGTATAAGTCTTGAATAATAGATGAATCTCACTTTTAAAAAATGTATTTCATGTAATCTTATCCCCTAGGTACTCATGAAAATATGATTTCCACACCAAACAACTTGAGAGAATAGGTACAGGTATTACTTTCCACTGGACAAGACATACAATTAGTATATAAACATGTGTTAAAGGCTCTGAGAAATATTGCAGTAAAGAAACTGGTTTAACATTGTGGGAAACAATCATTTCCAACTTTAAAGGACCATGAAGCATCTTTTATCCTTTATATTTTGTATAACTAATACCCCAAACTAATTGCTTTGGGACAGGTTTTTGGTAAATTGTGTGTAAATGAAAGAAGAAAGGTGAAGACATTTAAAGGATCTTCAGGAAAAGAGTAAAGGTTAGAATAAGATGAATCTAGTTATACTCTCTAAAAAATAAGGTATTTTATATTAGTTTTCTCTTGAAACTAAGACTTTAAAGTTCCGAATTTGGTGTTAGACACTGCTAAGTTCAGGAAGCAAGCAATGCTTTACTCCACCTTTAGTGATATCTGTATCGTGAGGGTCTTTGCAGAGTCCGGAAATCCATCTTCCATTTGTGACAGCGTAACAGCTGTAGAATCTGCAGTCATTTATATTTTTAGGATCTATTGCAATGGGAAAAAGGTCCCTCTTTGCTGGAGTTGGTGGAGATCCAATTCATATCTCATGGATTGATATAATTTCCTTGGTTTATTTTTACCTTGTGTGAACACGAAAACAAACAAGTAAACAACGACAAAAAGAAAACCTTAGAACACCCTCAGAACCTGTACGCACTGATGGGAGCCTCCAGAGAAGAGGAGAATCTCCGAGTGTTGAAGGGCTCCCACTCTGCAGTAAAGCAAGCTCGAAAGGAGCAAGTTAGAAGCAAGCACTGAGGGAGCAGCGCTCTCAGAAAGGAGTCTCCAGAAACCTAGAAACACACACTGGGAGATTCATTACAGGAACTGGCTATCACTGTCTGGAGGCTGGGAGGAGCCCGTTATGACTCTTCAAGATGGAAACCCAGGAAAAAGGGTGGAGTACTTCCGGCTCAATCCAAAGCCTGAAAATGAGAGGTCTCACATAAGACAGCAGAGGAAGGTAGATGTCCCAGCTCAAGGAGGAAGGAAATTTGCCCTTCTGTCTCTGGATTGGATTTTTCTAACACTGTAGAGACAGTATCTTCTTCACTTATTCTACTGATTCAAATGCCAATCTCATCCTGAAAGAACTCACAGACACCTGCAGAAACAATACTTTGCCAGTTCTCTGGGCGTCCTTTAGCCCACTCAAGGTGACAGGTAAAAGTAACCATTAAAGCAGAAAGGAAAGTCCAAATCTCAGAAGAAAAAATGGGTATGACCCCTGAATTCTCTCAGATTAGAAACTTGGCTCTACCTATTCGCACCAGAAGACTCTTGAGTGGAGGAGAGAGCGGCTGAAGGCAGGGGAGGAGGAAGGAAAACCCATGCTTGAGTCTTCTGAAGCTCCTTCCTTTGGCTTATCCCTGAGGATTACCCATGTTCTTCACTTTCATTGCCTCCCTGACCTCTAAAAATCCATCTCTAAAAATGGCCACGCAGTCCTTGATCTCCATGGCTTCAGTTTGGAATCTCTTTCTTTCTGATCCCTGGTAGAACATAAAATATTATTGATTGTAAATGGAGAAGATATTTTCCTGGCAATGCATGGTGGCAGTCTGAATGATGTCTATTGTCTGCCCACCTCAGTACTTCACAAGACGTGAAGTTCAGTCTGCATACATGTTTGCATATTTTCATATTTTTGTTAATTGCTGTCTAAAGTACTCCATACACTGGGTTTTTCCACTCCTCCAAGCTCCTCTTCCACATTTCCCTGAGTTACACTTTCTGCTTCCTCAGTGCAAACCTCCTGCTGTTGTCCACACATTCATTCTTGTGCTGTATTCTGTTGTCTGGGGTTGGGTTCTCTGAAAAAGCCCACGCTGGGGATTCTTGTGGTAGTGATGTAACGTAGAACTACTTTTAGGAGAAACCTAGAGAGGAATGGGGGAAGAAAGAGAGGACAGAAAAAGAAGCCAGGCAGAGGTGGGCTCAGCTGCTCTTTGGGGGAGTTCTGGAGCACAAAGCATACTACAAAGTCACTCTGTCTTGAATAAAGGGACCAGCTTTTTATACCCCCATATTGGTCATTCATTGGCTATGGACTATTTTTTGGAGAGGGCACAGCTTCCCAAGCATTCCCAGATAAATTCTCTTTTATAGACTGAGAACAATTCCTAGGAGAAGGGTACAGCCGTGAGCTGGTACTATCCAAGCTTTTGAGCAGTTGCAAGATCTAATGCAACTGCGTTGCGTGGTTTCATAATTTACTGCCTGAAAAATCTTCCTGCTCTGTTGCCTGAAAACTTGCCTTACATGTTGTCTTAGTGGTTTCCAAATCTTGAGGACTTGATAAAACTTGGAATTTTGACTTCTGTTCCCAGAGATTCTTATTCTATCCTTCTAGGATGACACCCAATAGCTTACATGTCTAGCGAGTTCCTATGTCACGTTGGTACTGTTGAACTGAAAACTACACCGTTTGCAGTTCAGTGATTTAGTGAACCCTCCATGTCTTCCATGGCTTGTGCACACGGTTGTCTCCTTCAGGAAAGCTGTCTGTCTGTGCTTACTTCCCTCAGCCCTCCCCATCTCGGCGAGGCACTCTTTTTGCTGCACCAGAGCATTATATGCATTAAACACTCCGCATTGGAAGCATATGTAGGACAGTCTTTGATCCAGGTGTTCAGAAAGTGGTAGGTGGAGACATATAAGGATTCTGGCAGTAGAGTGAAGAATACACGCTTAGACTCTCAAGGAAAAACTTAGGATGCATTTCTTACAAAAATCAAGTCTGGCTCGTTACCTTGAAAATACTGGAAGACAGCACTCAGTCTTATTCATCTTAGAACACCTGGCTCTTAGTATTTCATCTGGTACCTTGCAGGAATCCAGCAACTATTTGTTCAGTAAACAATATCAATCTTGTTTCGGGTTGGTTTTCATGGGAAAAAGATTTAACTCATGTAAGTTAATTATTTATATGCAGTAAAATATGTTTTGCTTATTTAAGGTATAATATGTTATTTCAAATAAACTGTGGGGACATTATCCTTTAGTTGAGGTTAGGCTTATTTAACACACTCTGTTTCTAAATGCAAGTAGAAGAGCATGAATCTGACTTTTCATGCACCTACGAATGAGTCGTTTCAATAACAAGCACTGTTTCTGGGCCCCCATTTACTCAATTCATGACCCTGTAATTTACTTTTGGAAAAATCATCTCATGAAATGATGATGGCTTGAGGTTTAAGAAATCTGGCACAGAGCTACCAAAAAAAAAAAAAAGAAAAAGTAAACTTTGTGGCAACACTGCAAAGAACAACATTTACCAGAATTTATGTCAGTAGCTATGAAATATAAGCATTCACTGCGGCAGAAAGTCTTCCCTAAGAAAACCTAGGCCAATGACAGAAGATAATAAATAGGTGCTGTTCTCAGTGAAAATATGAGTGTTGTCCCCAAGGAAATATAATTGGGGAAAAATTAGCAAAAGGTGACTTTGGAAGATTGCCGAGGGAGTATATAATGTATTGGCTGTTCAGGTGTGTATTCATCAAAGCTGTTTGCGTAGTTTTCTGATTAGCTAACATTTAAAATGTTGTTTGTAAGGAAATGGTTCATCTGTAAAGTACCAGAAGCAAGAGGCTCTGGAGTGGTTGCCATTAAACCTCTTGACTAATTGGGCTCACCAGCTACTGCTACATTAGTTTGTAGCTTTTCCTGATGGCATAAACAGTTAAACTCACATTTGGAATTAATGTGTTTACTTTAAGAAACACAAAGTCTGATTCAATTAGCATCCAAAGTCACAGAGGCTACGGAATTTAATGTTGAAGATTCTTATTTCTTTCAATTTTGTTTTTGATGGTTCATACCCCAGTGTTCACAGATCCCAAATTCCCAGTGAGATACACTTTTCTTTTTTTCTTTTGGTCTTGGAGGCTGAAAATGTAAAAAATTGGATTAAAACGATGAAGCTTCTCTGACATGATATATTGAGAGCCTTGGATGATGCCTAGGGACGTAGAAGGGGGGAGAAGCACGTGAACAGACTTTATGAGACTTGTTTACGCCAGGAAAGCAAGATGAATATTTCTGACTGAAAGTTAATTAACTATTTTGCCTCAGTGAGCCAATTTGTCGCCTTAAACTTTGATTCATTAGCTGCAGACTGAGAGGATTGCTGTTTTCTTGGTATACTCATAGACAGAGCTTGTGTTAAATGGTGCTGTGAGATATTGTCTGTTCTTCCCAGCTGAAACTAAGTGGAAGGTCTATTATACCGAAAGCAAGACTTTGTAAGTGACAGTAAGGAGATGCGGGCTTTTCCCGAGCAAATCCTAAGAACTATATAGCGTCATTGCGAAGCTAATCAACCCTTATTAAATAAAGCAAGGATAAATCCAAGATTTTTGAGTCTGCACATTTAATGGGGCATGAAGATTGCCCAGTTGGCAATTTTGAATTTTGAAGACTTGAAAACTTATAGGTGATTCCCTTCAGGTTTTTCTACTCAGAGGCTGTAATTTTTTACATAAATCTCTTGCAATGAGAAAATAAATTTTGGTTTGTTAAGACCCTGACTATGTTACTAGTTGTTTCGTGTTCTGTGAAGACATGGTTTCTGGGTTTGGAGCTCCTTCAAGGTCATGAATAGGCAAGCAAATAGTAAAATAAAGAAGCTAGGGGATTCCTAGGGTAATGAACAAGATTTTAATCACAACTGAAGAAGAAATCCAAAAGATCAGAATGTGTGCATGTTAAAAGAAAACTTTGGAACACAACCACACATACGCATATATGCCTATTTGTGAAAATGCATGTGACTTAGGTGAGTTGAATCTGTAAACAGTAACACAAATGGAAATAGAGGAAATATTATTCTTCACAGAGTGATTGCTTTCTCCTACACAACAAACTACCGCAGGTTTCTGTCTTGTGCCAGTCATCTGATGCCCATGTCGTGACAATTCTTCTTCTGAGTCCAGATACCATAAGCCTTAATTTAGACTAGACCATAAGTTTGACCATGATAGGGGAGTGTTTTGCTTATCACTGTACATCTAGTGCCCAGAACAATGCTTATAGAATGGATTAAGAAATTACAATATTGACAACCATGTGAGTGCATTTAAAAACATACACAGAATGTTGGGCATGTGGCATATGCCTGTAATTCCAGCACTTAGGAAGCTGAGGCAGGAGGATTTTTGCAAGTTTGAGGTCAGCCTGGGCTACATAGTAAGTTCAAGACCAGCAGGACTACACAGAAAGACCCTGTCTCAAAAAAAAAAAAAGAACAAAACTAATCAAACAAAAAACTAAAAAAAATATATTCAGGAAGTTATAGTCTTATTTTAGTGATATGAAAACTAAGTTAAAGCTGAGTATTCTGAGAGCTCTGGACCCAGCATAGAGATTGTGGTCAGATGAGTTAAAATCTACACATATAACATTGGGCAAACTGTTTAATCTCTCTAAATTTTAATCTTCTCATTCATAAATTAGGGTTAATAATGGTAATATCTTTTTCATAAACTCACCGTGAGGAAGAAAAAGGTTATGTTTGCCAGTGTTTAGCAAAGTACTTGCTGCTTAGCTGCAGTCTCTGATGAGATTATTAGTCCCAAAGTGGAATTTGTTTCAACAGAGAGTAAAAAATATCAGCATCTATAACTGAGTCTTTATAAAGAAAAATTCAAGGAGTAGGAATTCACAAAATGATTTTGCTTTCCCAAAGATTCCAGGTTGTCATATATGCAGATCTATGCTGATAAGGAGCTATATTCAAGTCCTCTGTCTTCACTCAAGAAGAAACACAAAAAATTTGTATAAGTTGGTTGTACCTTCTTATGCACCCAGAGTAGCCCCAACACCAACAAAACAGACAAAGCCATTACACAGATTAACTGCCCCGAAGGTATAGTTATTAATACTGTAATCACAGTGATGAAACTGATTTTTTCCAAAATATCTGAAATGGTAAATTTCAGGGAGAGTGAGAGAGATCGAGAGGGAGAGGGACAGGGACAGGGACAGGGAGAGAACAGAGAGAGAGAGAGGAGAGAGAGAGAGAGACAGAGAGAGAGAGAGACAGAGGGAGAGAGAAAGAGAGAGAGAGACAGAGAGAAACTGAGAGAGAGGCTTGTAGGGATGATTGCCTAAGACTTTACACCGACTACACAGAAAGGCATGGATCATGGATCCTTACGGACAATATAGTATAATAGGAATTGTCTCTCTCTCTCCTTTTTGAGACAGGGTCTTGTTATGTAGTTCAGGCTGGGCTTGAACTCACTATGTAGCCCATGCTGACCTCTAACTCATGGTGATCCTCCTGCCTCAGCCTCCCAAGGGCTGGAATTACAGGCATGCACCACGACTCCCGGCAGAAGGTGAGGAGTTTGTGAGGTAGTTCACAAGACCACAAGGAAAGAGAGCTGCAGCTGCACAAAGGATACACTTCTAGTCTTCCTAACCTGGCAGCAGGCTTGGTCTGTAGCTGTGGTCTGCAAGGCTTCCCTGTAGGTTCTTTTCTGCGGAGGAGGAAGAGGACATTGTCCTTCCTTCTTCTGTCCGGGCTACCTCCTGGAGTAAACCCCTTGTCCCCTTATCTCCCCACAGCGAGTTGCCGTGGGGGTTGTTATTGCCTGAGGAAGTTGTTTGCCACAATTTATTCACTTGCTTCGAGTAGAAGAAAAATGTACACAAAGCTGAAGAAGGTCCAAGCAATCTTTATAAACATTGTAGTAAACACACATAATATAACGTAAAGCTTGCTTTCTCATCCACTTTCAATTCTGGTTCAGTAGTGTTGAGTAATTCGCACGTAAGTGGTGTTTGTATCTTGTTGTGCAACAGACCCTAAAAACTTTGTCTTGTAATATTGAAACTCTATATCCATGTTTTCCTGGCAGTGCTGTGGATTGAACTCAGGGCCTCATGCATGCCAGGCAAGTGACATACCATTGAGGCACATCCCAGCTGAACCCCACACACTTTGAAAAATTGCCCCCAGTCCCTGTTCCCAGTTAACCATCATGAGACTTACTGTTTCTATAAATGCAGTTTCATATAAGTGGAATCACATAGTATTTCTCTTTTGTGAGTGCTTCATTCCATTTACCATGATATCCTCAAGGTTCGTCTATGTTGTAATATGGTAGGATTTCCCTCATTCTAAAGGTTGAATAAGATTCTATTGTGTGTATACCATATGCTATTTATCCATTTATTTTCAGTGAATATTGGGTTGCTTTTATCTCTTGACTATCGTACGCAATGCTGTGATGAATGTGGATGGCCTAATATCTCTGAGACCTTTCCCAAGAGGCTTTTTATGCAACTTTCCTGGTGATTAAAACCAAATGAGGTAAAATAATAGCATGAGACAGTCATAATAACTTGCTTTAATTTGGCAAATACCTTCCTGTTCATGATCAAAAAGTGTAGGACCTCACTGCCTAGGTACTTCTGTGATCCCTAGGTGGGTATTAATCATGCAGAATTGTTTCTCATGGTATCGGTGCCCATTGTCTTGTATTCAAGCTCTTGTCAGTTACTTTGGGGCTCCTAAAATTCCTGTTTAATGCCCCCTTCCTTTCCTGAAGTTTGAGCTGACTTTTTATACAAGGTAAGTCCTCAACACCCTCTTGTACCCTTGAGATGTTCAGTTTCTCCATTAATACTTCAGGTCCCGCGCATCCATTCCTCTGTCTGCTGTTCTGGGCCAAGGAGGAGCTGAGGAGGAAGAAAGGAGGGGTGGGGGCGATCTCACGCTGTAATAGGCTCTTTCACCTTCCGTTGTGCTCGAAGTAGGTATGTAAATGAATAAGTGACAGCCTTTGGGTTTCTGTTGAACTGACTGATAAATTGATTTGTTATTATTTGAAAAGCATGAAAAAGGTTGTTTCTCAGGAAGAGGCCTATGTTTCTAGAGCTGGTGTCTTTGTCCTGACTCCACACAGGAAGACCAGCTGCAGAAGGGTGACGCAACAGCATAAAGTTATCATGTGCAGTCAAGAGGCGTTAAAGCTATGCCAGAGAGGGTATGCGTGACAGGGTCAGTACTCAGGCGAGCAAGGTGCTCAGGGAGGCTTAGCAGGGCGCTACCCATCATTATGACCAGGGGGCAGGGTCTGTGACAAAAGGCAACAGAGACCAGGAACCAAAGAGGGCACTGAGAGAGATCAAAACAAGACAAATTGTTTAGACATCAGGAATGGGAAAAGCAGTGAGAACGGAGGTATTTGTAGGGCTCCTGGATTAACAATATTAATAATACTAGGAGTTACATTCATTAACTGTTTAACCTGTGCCAGATACTGACAAGTGCTTTCATTGCATGAGGTAAGTTCTGCTATGATTTTATCTTTAGAAATGAGAAAATCAAGTCTCGGAAAGGTTAAGAAACTATTCCCAGTAACAGGAAGAGTTGTTTTTCCAACTCTGTGGGTTTCTCACTGTAAGAAGCTATGACCTGGACTGGGAAATAAGGAGATAAGTAAAATGTCACTTATCTCCCTGTAATGAGCCTTGTAATGTATTTCCTGGTGTATAAAAGGTATCATTTGTCATTTGATTAAGATCCAGTCAATGACCTTGTTTGCATAAAAGAGATTTCAACCTAATTTCCAGCAAATTCAATAGTTCTTTCTACATAATCAAAAAAAAAAAAAACATTAGTACAAGAGTGGAAACCTTAAATTGTGACTATTTCAGAGACACTAGTTTCAAAAAAAAATTTATTTGTGTATGTAAGCCCACACTTAACAAAATTATCTTAAATGGTTCAAAATATTTTCATTGTGGAAAGGATTATTAGCATAAACTGATGCACATTTTAAGAGTCAGAAACACCTTGCTTAAGCCAGGTTTTTTTTTAAAAAAGAGTTGCGGTCATGTATTTGGCATAAAAGTTTTGAAGAAAGATATTGGGACAGTGGTCTCACACTCCGCAACTGGAGAAAGAAGGGGAGAAGAACTGCAAGACCACAGATTAGAGAGAGAGGGCTGCACGTAACGAGAAGAACGTCAGGGCCAGCGTCAGGAGATGCGCGTTTGTGTTTGTCCCCTGATGATGCAAAACCTGTTGTCAATGACAGTATCATGATTTCAGACTCACTGTGTGGTTCAAATAAAATAACGAGTTTGCTTGTAATGTGAAGTTAGTGACGCAAATGACAGACGTTTGTGCTCACAACTGAATTACTGATCTTGAGTTCATATAAATCAATCTTTTATAAAATTTTCAATTTTTATATTGAATAGTGCTTCTATTAATTTGAACAACCAAGAGAAATCCTGGACGTGACAGAGCATAGCCTGAAATGGAAATCTCTTATAGACAAAAATCTTTTTTAATCTTAACCAGAATACAAAGAAAAAACATTAAATGATACGGAATTTCAAAAACAAGATGATAGGAGATCAACAATGGTTGAAAAATGTTAATTAAAAATTCACCAACTAGGATTTCCAGTTGCTGCAGATTCACGTTTCTGAAGTGACTTCCAAAGCCCACTAGAGGGAGCTCCTGCACTTCTCAGCACGGCTGATGAGCTTTCTCAATACTCAGAACCAGGAAGAATCGGGGGTGAGGGGGTGAGGGGGTGAATGGCAGGGACTAGGAGGCGTGAATATGATCAAAAAATATTATGCACATTGAACCCTCCTCCCAAAATATCACCTAAATCTAGGGGGCAGGGTAGGGTGATGGGAACAAGATGAGTATATTGTGTTATGTATGTGTACTAATCTGCTGAAATGAAATGCGTTAATCTGCATAAGCAGTATGCACTAATAAAGCGTGTGTGTGTGCGTGTGTGTGTGTGTGTGTAAATAAAAAGAAAACAACAGGCAGTAGTTTGGGAGGTGAGGTGAGATGGAGCAAATGGAACAAAGAAAATGATCTCCAGGAATAATTACTGGGAAATGCAAACTTCAGCCTTTTAATGTATTTGAAAATCCCTGAGAAAATTCTGGTGAGAATCCCTTTTAACCAGTTTCTTTAAAGGAAAATGAACTTCTGTTATCTGTCCAGATTAATCTTCCCATCTTGAAGCCTGTTCCAGATATTTACACATTGAGAGACCAAAACTGTCCTAGGAGTGAGACCTACAAATTTAATATGTGCTGACTGTCTGAAGTGCTTTTGTAAAGTTGGAAAGGGTGTGTGTGTGCATGTGTGTGTGTGTACATATGCGTATGTGTGTGTTTGTGTGTGTATGTGTGTATATGTGTGCATGTGTATGTATGCATATGTATATGTGTGCATATGCGTGCACGTATGTATCTGTGTACACGTGCCTGTGTGTACATGTGTATTGGGTGTATATGTGTATGTATGTGTGTATGTGTATGTGTGTGTATTGTATGTATGTGTGTATATGCTTGTGTGTGTGTGTATTTGTGTGTATATGTTTGTAAGTGTATGCACGTATATGTGTATATGTGTTTGTATGTGTGTGTGTTATTGTCTGTATATGTGTGTATGTGTGTATGTGTATATGTGTGCATTGCATGTGTGTGTATGTGTGTATGTGTGTATTGTATGTATATGTGTGTATGTGTGTATGTTTGTGTGTGTGTATTGTGTGTATGTGTGTATGTGTATGAGTGTATGTGTTTGTAAGTGTGTATGCGTGTGTATGCATGTTTGTATGTGTGTATCTGTGTGTAGTTTGTATGTGTGTATGTGTATGTAGTCTGTATATGTATGTGTATATGTGTATGTGCGTATGTGTGTGTATGTGTATCGTGTGTGTATTGTCTGTATATATGTATGTATGTGTATATGTGTGTATATGTTTGTATGTGTATGTGTGTGTCTGGATGTGTGTGCATGTGTGTGTGGGGGGGTGCATACACATATGTGGTGCCATGTGAGGAAGGGGAAGAGGCCACTACAAAACAGTGGCCATGGGGAGTTTCTTGTGTGTCACGTTATTTGATGATGTGACATAGTTTTCAGGGCCACAAACATAATCAAAGGAGAGATAATCTAAAAGGCACTAACCCACCTGAATGGAAAGCCGAATCACTTAGTTGAACTTTCAAACTTCTCAAATAGACATAGTGAACAACATCCCAGGGGGTAAGGGCACGTCTTTTTCCTCCAGAAGGTAGAACTGCTGAGTTACTTAGTTAAACTTCTAGACTCCTCAAGTTGACACAGTGCATCAACCATAGCAAGGTACGCTGATAAATTCAGTCAACCTATTACAAACAATCATTTCCAGAATGAAATATTTATTTCAAGATTTTTTTTGCAAATTACATTGGTATAACATGAAATGGAATTTTCTCATTAAAATTTATAATAAAATTGGAAGCATATTTTATTTTAAACATTTTTAGTCCAATACATAATAAAATTACTAAGGCAGTAAATCTAAAAGAGGACAAAGGAAAATAATGGTTAGTTTGATCTACTATTAATAAGACATATTTTGGTGTCTGTTAGTAAATCTGTAATGAAATAAACCACTAAATGCCAATTCGGAAGGCTGCAGTTTGAGTTGGGTGAAATGCAGTGAGTTCAAGCTGTCATGGGCTGCGGTCAGTTGGCTTCCTCCCAAAGAGGCTGATCAAGAAAGCATTCGCCATAGTCAATGAAATCAAACCTGGGCTGGACGACCTTTCAAAGTGAATCCATCTTTCAGGAAAGAAGTGATACATGAATGTAAAAACAACAGAAAACATAACCTGTACTTTCAAACCAACATAACCAGGATAATAGGAAATTCTTCTAGGGAAATCACCTTTAATCAAGAAATTGCTTTATAATCATGAAGTCAGGATGACAGGGCCAAGTTGGAAGATTTCTGCTCGAAGATTTCTGCTGTTACTTACCTTCTCCTCCTTCAGTGAAGCCGCCGGAGTGGCTACTTTCTACTGCAGGGATGGCTTTTCCCATGAGGTAGAAATGCTGGCTCCACACCGGCCAGCGTCCTCTTCTCTGGATACTCTTGGGAAGGCCTCATGGCGTGGTACTGAGCGGACACAGTTACTGCCCTCATTTGGTTTCTATCTAATGGGAAGTAGCCAGCACACAGACAGTGAATCGGATGGCAGGACCAGGCTCCTACGGGATTACATGAGAAAAGGGCGTCTTCTCGAGCCTGGAGGTGGGGAACCTTCCAGGAATACCTTCAAAGGAAGCAGCGTGAGCCCATCTCTTACTTTTACTTGTGAAGTGAACCACGTTCATAGATATCTGTCAAACCCAATTAACAACAATTGTCTGCCGTGTGATTCAGGTGCGAGCGGTTATTCGGTAAGTCAGGAAAGGGTCAGATTATTTAGAATTCATGAGATCTTTCCCTGGACATTGTTCAGTAATTCATTTCAGTAACATTCACTGGCCTCTTGAAAATTAGATGTGTTTTATACTTTCCTTTGAGCTTTTGGCTTTTGTTGATGTAGCGATTAGCTAACTGCACAGCTGCTGAGATCATTTCTATTGTTAGAGTGGTATTTACAGGCATCACTGGTTTGGCTAACAGTTTACTAAAGGAACCTGTTCATCAGAAGACTGGAGTCCATTAAGGCATACGTGATTAATAATGTACATTAAAATTTTGAGTTAGAAAAGAAACTCTTTCAAGAGACATCGCAGATAAATATGATCAAATGTGAGCAACTAACGTGAAGACAGCAGTTTGCAGGATAGCAACCATTGGTGAATTCCTGCAGTCCTGTCTAGTGAAATCCTGTATTGTCTCTAATGTTCTTATAAATTATTATTTTCTCAGTCCGTTTAATGATATGATCAAATAAATATGATCAACACTGAATAACCAAAGTATCTGTCTATAAATATATTTTCCCACAAGCGCCACAAATAATGTCTTGATCATCAATTCAGTTTCTCATGCCTAAATTATGAGTCTTTCATTCTTTTTTCTATAACCTATAACTAATGTTTCAGTGAATCCTGTGAGCTTTTTACATCTAAAATATACAAAAAGTGATTGAAATATATAGTGAATGTCTGAATTTTAAAAATTTTATTATAGCAAAAGACACATTGCCCTTAATCCCTCCCTAAATAGTCCCCTCCTTCAAATACATTTATCCCGTTGTTCTTGCCTCTTCCTGAAGCAGTTCTGGAAGTTTTCTCGCAGAAGTGTTTTTATGAAGAGTGATTAAAAAATATGGTGATCGTTGCTTCCAAGTGTCATCCAGGGAAAGCCAGGCTCATAACAAAATTATGGTGAGTCTTCATCCACACCATTGACCAGATGTGGCACCATTTGACTTCTAGCTTTTCTACAAAGTCAAAATGATCACGAAAGGGAGATGTTTTAAATTGATTCAATACATCATGACTGCCAGGACAGGAAAACTAAAGAGGATCATGAAATAACACTTCCAGCATTGCTTCAGAAAGTGGCAGGGACTATGAAATAAGTGTATTTGAAGTAAGGGGGAGCATTTTGAGAGGGGTTAATGGCAGGGCGTCTTCTACTGTAATAAATTTTTAAATATTTAGACATTAATGGATGTTGTTATTGCACCCCATAATGGCTTTTAAAATGTATGTTTCAGCTTCTCAAACAGGTACTTGTGAAAGGGAAAGCCAGAACCACTGACTTTCCATAACACAAGCACAAGGCTGTTATATTTCAGGGAAAGTGTACTTGCGTCATTATAGTAGAAAACATGGTTAACAAAACAGCTTGCACGGTGCATGGAGATCAGCTTCAGGCCTCCGCTCTGTGTTCACTCCCTATTACACGACCTACTCCTGCTCTCCTTGAGAAATAATTGTAAGAAGTCAAGGAGCAACAGGAGCTGCTCTTGGGCTTACTAAGTCTTGCCTCTGACTTCTGGCTGTGACACGGTTCACTTTCTCCCTGGTAACTGACTGACTGACACGAGGATGCTCACTCTCCCATTCGGGCAAAACTACACTTGTTCCAAAAGTGTCTCTATCTCAAGGGTGGCAAAAAGACAAGTGGCATTTAAATAACTTGTTGGCATCATATGTTAAACACTTGATATCTGATGGAAGAATTTCATGAAGTCTTATATTTCCTACTGTCGGGATAATGGATTGTCTTTGTTTGTCCAAGACCAAGTGATTTGCCAAAATTCAGAATATTCCCAGCACTTAAACTAGGGTATTGGATAGTTGACCACCTTACCTGGTGGCCAGTAAACTCTGTGGCTTTAGTTTCACATTGTATTTTGCATCTCTGACACTCCGAAGGCTATTGGGGAAAAGGTGATCATTATTAAATATATAGTTAATGAAAATGGTATAAAGACAGGGTAAAGAAGAGCCAGAATACTCTGACAGACCTTTTGAAAAGGCTTCATAAATTATAGACACTTTCATGATAGGATTAGACTAATCCCTTGGCTTCTAAGTGATCTGAGGAACTGCCCTCGGGGTTATGTCCTATGTTTGTCTTCACATTCTGGAAGCCTGACTTACATACCTGAGAATTTATGAAGAAGTTTTCTCAGAGAGGAGACTGTTCAGCTTTAACCTGGGTTTCAGTGAGGACTTTCTATTTATTCACACCACATTTGATTAAATCAAGTAGGCACTTGTTTTAAGCCTCTATGGAAGAAGAAAAAGTTTCAAATTTCAAATAAATATTTGAAGTCACTTCATTGTGTTCAAATACTTACTAAATACATTAAATTCTTTTATTAAAGGAGAAAAGAAAATTAGTAAATGAAGAAATTCTAGATGTATTTGCCGAATGATAATATACTTACGATAGGCTTCACACCAGTTTCATGTTTACAGTTAAGAAGACATTACTTACATCCTTCATCTTTATTGATTCCTAGAAAAGTACTACCGATGTGTGACCACATGTGATCAAGAATGACCAAACTGAGTTTCAGTTTTGGTCGCAAGTGACCTGTTTTATATCTTTCCTCTTGAATAATGTTATATACATACTGTGTTACGGATGTATGCCTTCCTATTGTTTGGAGATATGGGTTTAAATGGGCAATTAAGGCCATCAGGTCTTAATCCAGTCAGGTTGGCTTACTTATATGAAGATGAAAATGGGACGCACAGGTCACGGGTTTGTACAAGGGAAAAACACACAAGAGGGCAATAAGAAGGGGCCACCTGTTAGTTAAAGAGAGCCTCAAAAGAAATCAAACCTGCTGACACCTTCCTCTTGGACTTCCAGCATCACAAATGTGTGAAAATAAACTTCTTTTGTTTAGATCGCTCAATGCATGGCCACCTGTTATGGCAGCCTGAGATGACTAGTTCAAATTATTTTTTTAGTTGTTGACCAGTTGCTTCACAGGTAACTTTGGTTGTTATGTGGCCAATCAAAAAAGCATGTTGGCTTAGAACCATGGCTAGACCAGGACATGTGAACATCTCGGTAAAATCAAATGATGTGGTACTCCTTCAAATAAGTATTATTTAAATATTTTCTTAACATTTAATTGAGGGAAGTCTGATCACTTTTGGGCAAAGGAGTAAAAGAAAGAGCGAGCATGGTGGTTTTCAATGACCTCTTTCTTGCCTAGTGAAGTCCATTCCTGGCTTTGAGCTGGGACACATCACTTATCAAAAAATAGAAAGATCTCATAGTTTATCACTCTGTCTTACTCACTTTTCCTCATTGCTCTCAAGTTAAAGGAGGAGAGGTCTGACTTACATTTTAGAAGTTTGAGTCCTTGCATGCTCAGCAGCATGATGAAAGGGCCTGGCCGGAGGAAGGCTGCTTAGCTCGCTAAGCGGAGGGAGGAGCCCTAAAGGAAGATACACTCCTTTAGGTCACACCTCCAGGCCTCTCTTCCGGGTGCCTCCCAACACCAAACTGGCTGTGTCCCCACAAGCCAGTCACCTCCCACCTCCCAGCATCAAGCAGCTAGAGCATCTCCATCACCCAGTCCCCTTCCATGGGTCTTTACCTCTGACAGCACGAGGCTTTGAGGAGCATCTAGGTGTAAACAATTACACACTCCATCCCATCAAGGCAGAGAGGCAATTTGCTATTACTTGAGCATATTTATAGTCAAAGATTAGTTAAACAAACAGTAGTCCAGGCTTTACTGTGAAGGTATTTTAAAGATAGTAATAAAGTACATTATCAATTTACTTTAAGTAAGGGTAATTATTCTAGGTAACATAGCTCTGCCTCATTCAATTAATTGAAAGTCTTTGAATCAAAAGATAATTCCCTCTCCCCACCAAGCCACTCCTGTGTGTGCACAGCAGCTTCAACTTGTAACTGGCTGTCCAGCTCGTCCTTCCCAGTGGGTCTACACTGCATATTTAAACTTTCCCTCTTACCTCTCACAATTTTGTAAGCCAATCCTTCAGATAAGTCCCTTGTGTCTATCATCTGCTGGTTCTGATTTTGTGGTTGAACTTTGAGTCATACATGGTTTGAAATGAAGTGGTTCTAGAGAAACAAAATGATAAGCAATTAATTTTATGAATTAGTTCTGGGTTGTTGGGAATTGGTTCTCTACTCTAATTAAATTTGCACTTATGACCCTGTTTTCAGTGCTAGAGAGAACACTGGGTGTTTATGGCAAGATGTGGCCAAAAAGAGATGCAAAATATTATGATCAGGTACTCTTAATCAAGGGCCTATAGAATGTGAGTTTCTGTGTGATCCTATTTTGTCTGCTTTGGAAATTTTAGTCATGTGAAGGAGTTCAGAGGTTATTGCTGGTTGCTCCTAACTACTCTGTAGGAAGGGGAGAAAATAAAAGGTTGAACTCAGGGATTGAAGTTTCTAGCCAGATTCTCACATAAAAGATCCAAAAGACTCAATACTAGTTCTGAATTGTACTTATTTCTTGAGGCTATAGGGCTGAGATTTCTGAAAATAAAACCTAGGATCTTGTTCTGTAAGAGGAATGCCACCAACTGCATTCTCAAACAGCCACGATAGCTTCTGTTAAAGTTGGGGCACTGACTGGGGAGGAGTAGGATCCTGAAAGCGAATATGGAGACGTATATACAGATGGCAATGAAGTTGGGGACTGTGAACCCCCAAATTCTGCTAATACCTCCTCTGTAAGCAGAATTTTCCCTCCACTATCTCCCCCTCCCGGAAAGATAAACCCTCCTTTGCATGAAAAGCTGTTGTCACTGCTGTTCTCCTCAGTACCTACTATTTGATAATTCTCTTTTTTTAGACTTGTAAATTACCTCAAACCTGGTGGCTTAAATTATATAAATTTTTAATCTTGCAGTTAAATTAGGAGTGATTTTGCCAGTGTCTGCAATTTAAATGAATGGAGTCTTACAGCTTCTGTTTACTTCTGTCTTTACTTAACTTTACCTCAGCTTCATCAATATTGTGTATAGTTTGTTTCTTTTTGTATAGTATTCCACCACGTGAGTAGGCTAAACACTTAAATTAACATTCTGAGCAGTTTACAGACATTTTGTAAAAATGACAAGATAATGCGTTTTTTTAGGTACGATGGGACATATGCTTTTTATTGCAATTACTTCTCTCGGACATTGAAACATGAGAGCAACAAGAGGCGGACAGCTATGAATGGGTGTGGTTGTACTCCAAAACAAGCCCTGGTGTGGGTTTGGCTCATGAAGCATAATTGAATATGTGGGTTGTTTCTTTTGGTGTTATTAATGCGGTAAAAAGCCATGTGCCATCATTTTTAAATAAATTTTATAAGTATATGTTTGTGACATAATAATTGCATCAGTTTGGGGAATTAGTACACATATCTATCATATGTTGGTCATTTTTGATCTCCTTCCATTCCACAGATACCGTCTTCCATTTCTAAAGTGTCTAGCTTCCTGGTGCCTATAGTTTCTCATTTATTTTGTTCTTCAACTTATTTATATTTTTGGTTTCTCATATAACAGAAATCATGCCACTGTTTATTTCTGTGTCTGATTTATTTTACTTAACATTGTAGCATCAAGATCTATCCATTTCCTACAATGACTTAAATTCTTTGATCTTTATAGTTCCTTATGTCTATATATATAATAAGACATATATAATACTATATTATACATATTATATATACTATGTAAATATATAAAAGTTAGAATATGTATTTATATTATAGGCAAATAGGAATATATATTTATATCACATTGTATTTATCTATCTGTCTGTTGATGGGCATTTAGGCTATTTCCATAATTTAGCTATTGTGAACTGAGCTACCAGAAACATGAATATGCATGTATCACTGAAATATAGTGACTTTGACTATTTCAGGAAGATACTAAGCAGTGTTATATCTAATTCAAATGGAATCTCTATTTTCAGAGTTTGAGGACTCTCCATACTAATTTCCATAGTTATTGCATTAGTTTATATTTCTATCAACAATATAGAATTGTTTCTTTTCCTCAAATGTCACCAGAATTTGTTGTTTTTTGAGTTTTTGATGATAGCTATTCTTAGTGAAGTAAGATGGAATCTTGGTGTTGTTTTGTTTTACATTTACATTTTTAGAATTTACATTTCTAATGGATAGAAGCGCTGAGAATCTTTTCCTCATGCTTATTGGACATTTGTACTCCAATTGTCCACTTTTCAATTGGATTTTTTCTTTTTGTGTGCTCCAGTTTTTTGAGTTCTTATATATTCTATTAGTCCTCTGCAGAGTAGCTGGCAAATTTTTTCTCACATTTGGTAGGTGTGTTCTTCCCTCTGTTGGTGTTTTACTTTGCTATGCAGAAGGTTTTATTGTGATATAGTTCTATTTGTTAATTGTTGGAATTATTTCCTGTGCATTTGGGGTTCTATTCAGGAATCCTTCCTGATGAATATGTATTCAAATGTTTCACTTATATTATCTTCCAACAGAAGCATTGTTTCTGTTTTTATATAAAGGTCATTGATCTATTTTGATTTTATTTTAGTACAAGAGGAGAGATGCAGGGCTAGATTCATTTTTCCCAAAGTAATTCCTTGTACATGTCTCTCCATGTCCACATATGTGATGCTGTTAGGTACTCAGCAAGGAATAAATGTTTGTTGACAATTTTAAATGCTATCTTTTTTTCAAAGTGATTTTTAGGAATACTATAGATGCTGCACATTCCTCTGAACACTTGAGCAGAAGCCGAGACAGAAGAGAAAAGCCAGAGGGTGAGATATATGCTCAAAAGCGTGAGCTCCAAGGCTTACTGCTTCTAACCAGGCTCTCCATACTAAAAGTACATTTAGCTGTGAACTCATCAGGGGATCAGTCCACTAGTGAGTGCTGAATCCTTGTGATCCAATCACCTTTCAAAAGCTCCATATTTGAACACAGAAGACTTTTGGAAATAATTTAAAACTAAACCATGATATTCTACCCTGGTCCCAAACGCTCACTATGCAAAACGCATTTAGGCCATCTCTAAATGTCAAAAGTTCCAGCATTGCTGAAAAGCCCAACTCCGAAGTCTCTTCTGAGACTCAATGCAAACTTTTAGCTGTGAGCTCCTGTTATATTTAAAAAGCAAGTTAAATATAACCAAAATACAATGACACAAAATAAACATTTCCATTCTAAACAGAGAATGAGGGGTATAGAATGGAGTCAGACTCAAACAAGCCTGAAAATTAGAAGGGAAAACAGTAAATCCTGTACCTCCATGTCCAGCACTGTGGACAGGCCATGGTGAGATGTGTGTTCCGAGGGGGCTTGGGCAGCCCCCTCCCTGTGGCCTTCCTGGTTGTAGTTCACATGGCCTCTCTCTTGGGTGATTCTGTTCACTAGTGCTTCCTTTAGCAGATAGTCTGTATTCCTGGCATTTTAAACTTCCTGGGACACCTACTGCACCTTTGGCATCACGCTCAAAGCTTCAACTATCAGTGTTACAAGAGCTCAAGGCAGACCCTGTGACCCATCAGACATTTTCCTCTTGGCTTTCCCTGCCTTCTTCAGAAACCTGAGTGGAAGTATTCATGACCTTATAACTCACATTCTGCATGCTTGAAAAATCAGCATCATGTACTTGATACAAGGATCTGCCAATATCTTGAGAACTAGCATGGCTGCCTTGGACTGTAATTGTACTTGCTTCAGTACCTGGATGACTGAATTCAAGGAAACACTTCCCTAGGTTTCTCTGAATGAGTTAGTGCCCTGGGGCTTCAAAACAATTTATCTTTTTACACTCTTGAGCCTGAAATGGGTAAGCCATTTCTTGAGATGCCTTCAAAGCATCTTTCTTACTGTTCCAGTACAAACTACTTGGCTTCTTTTTAATGGTAATATATTCAGGAGCAAGACCTCTTTGGACCTAACTTTACATGTGGCTCCTTTTGCACCAAAGTTTGATTTTGCAAATTGCACCAAAGTTTGATTTTGCAAATTTTTCTGCCCTACATTTGCCTACTCTCATTATAAATCTGTCTAAAAGTAGCTAGTAGCAGTACTCATACCACAGAGAGAATGTTGGACTGTTTTGAAATTTCTTCCACCAGATTATTTACTTCATTGCCTTTAATCTCAGTCTCCTGCACAATCTCAGGACATGGACAAAATGAAGGCAATTTTTCTGCCAGAGTGTAACACAACTGACCTCTAGTTCAACTTGCAATGGAATCCTTTCTTCCAACTGGAACCTCCTAAGCTTAGGCATTACAGTTTGCATTCCTAGCTGCATTCAGGTCTTCTGAGCTCTAACCACAGTTGCCCTTCAAGCACTAGTACAGCAGTCTAGAGATTCTCTTGCTTAGATCTCCAAACTTTTCCAAATTGTTCCTATAAACCAGTTGAAAAGAGTTTAGATCCACATGGATATATATATTCACAGGAGTGATTCTGCATCTCTGATACTAATTTTCTGTATTAATTGGCTTTTCCCATCACTGGAACAAAACACTTGACACACACAATTTAAAGAAGGAGATGGCTAATTTGGCTCATGGTTTTGGGGGGTTCAGTCCATGGTAAGGCAGAAATGGCATAGTAGAAGGGTATGGAGACAAATCTTCTCATTTTATAGCAGTCAGAATGATGAGCAAGAAGAGAGGAGCCATCGAGGAAGATACCTTCAAAGGCATGGCCTCAGTGGCACACCCCTTCCAACCAGGTTCCACCTCCTAACAGCACATTTAGCTATGAACTCATCAGTGGTTTAGTTCACTAATGAGTGCAGGACCTCCATGACCATCACCTTCCAAAAACCTCACCCCTTTTGTGGAAGACATTCCAGACCTAAACCATAACATTATCTGAAATGAAAGTCAGAGGATTTAAACATTAGTATTTTTAAATGAATCAGTTGAATTTGGCTTAACATTGAGAAAAATTTGGCTTCACACTAAGATTTTTGATTAAAATGAAGAGCTGTTAAATTGCTTTTACCTGTGAACATTTTGGTCACCAATGTGGCACTGATAGGAGGAAAAGTTCTACATTTAGAAGGAGATTTATATAGCTAATCCAAAGTATGTTATAATGCAAGCTACATAAGCTTGAAAAAGTCAGTGGCATTATTCTAAAGCAGAATTACTACTGCCCTATCTATTCCTCATTACTTTTGTGAACAAGCAATATGATCACACTTATGATAATTTAAAACATTCAGAAAGAATTAAATTTGTTGAGATGCTTTATCTATCAGGACATCAAATCTTAATTGTTAACAATCTCCCAGGGTCCACTCAGTTCACACTCAATTGTGAAAGTAAATTGAAGGCATCTTTAAGTCAAAACTCTTCAAAGATAATAAAAAGCTCCACTGAGACTAAGGAAATATATAGTACATAGCAGGAACTATATTTACAACATAGCTATCTTATACATACATTATCTTACAGGGAACATTTGGCATGCTATAGCAAGAAAGTTAAAAAGGTTTTTCAGCAAGAAAGTTAAAAAGTTGATGCAGAAAGTTGCTTAAGAAACTAAGAGAGTGCTTCTGGCTTAGGTTCATCTTTCCCTAGAGACTAATAATTAATTTCCTTTTTTCTGTTTTCATTGGGATTTTGTGACTTTTTGGTTTACTGAATTATAATATTCTCTGCAGACTGTTCTCAAGTGCTTTGAATTTTATTATTTGAAATTCATATCTTTGTTATTTATTTTTAATGCCAATTTAATTCTTCCACTAATATCTGCATGGTGACTGATACTATACTTTTTTTATTTGTTTGTTTGTTTGTTTGTTTTTTTGGTTTTTCTCCGGTACCAGGAACCAAACTCACGACCTTCCACTTGCCAGGCAGGCGCTTTGCCGCTGAGCTAAATCCCCAGCCCCTATACTTTTTTTAAAGAAGGTGTAATAGTCTTTCTCCTAAGTTTCTTTCTTTAATGTTGGCTTTATCACTTCAGTAATTGTAAAATCTATATATCTTACTACTTTCAAGAAGAGCAATAACTTCTTACCCTAGGAATCAACCTAATAATTTATTTATTTTCCATTGTAGGAAAAAATGGATATTATAAAACTTTCTGTACATTCCTCCTTTAAAAGTATGTTTGTTTTTGATGATTTAATCTTCAATATTATTTAGCCTTCAAAAATAGTAAACTGCAAAGTGAAATACAAATGCTAATTTAGAATATCATTAATGTAATTAAACTTCAAAAGATGCGTTCCTTTTTCTCTTGCTCCTTGAAAATTTTTGATTCTTTTCCAAACCAGGAAAAAGATTCATGGTGATGGATCCTAGACTAATAACAGGAAAAGTAACTTCTTTTTTCTTTGTTTATTTTCTTATGCATTTGATATATTTCTTTTATTTTCAGATTCCCCCAAGTGAACAGTATAAAATGAATCCAACTTCCAGTTTCTTGCTTTCCTTGCAGCTGCTAATTCTATGAATCTTTAGGATATAAAGAATCCTGGGTGGTGAGATTTCAAATCTTGTTGCCTTTTAGCTTATTTTTGGTGAAGCATTTTTAATTGGTACAGGTCAGGCTATAGGCTCCAAGAGCTCTGGACATTAAAGACTGACTTGTTCTTGTTATGAAAAAAATTTCTTTTCTTCCTTAGACCTAGTAAAATTCACACTTAGAGTCTGCTTTAATTAGTTTTATTTAAAATAACCTAACATGGGACCATTAACGTAACAAGTTTCAACTGTACAACTGGACATCTCATTAACACTTGCTTTGCAACATATGGCGCTTGGGTGAGCTCACTTAATGTGGGTGCCAGCAAAGTGGGAGAGGTGGGCATAGAAAGTCAAATGTTCTTGGCATTTGACGTTACACTTCAAAAAACATTACTTTCATTTTGTGAACACTGTATATGATCGTGAATGTAACAGACTCTTTAGGTACAATTAAAATTTAAGTTGAAATATGCCTGGCACCAATATATTTTTATTTTTCTATTATTATTTTTTTGGTACCGGAATTGAACTCACAACCTCATACTTGACAGGCAGGCACTCTGCTGCTGAGCTATATCCCCGGCTCCCTGGCATCAATATGTTAAAGCACAATGTAATTTGAAGAAGTGACTATTTTTGGTATATTTATTACAAAGGTCACTGTGGTAATAGTTATTTGCCTTACATGAAGAGCTAAATGCAGAATTTACAGTTATATTTATTTTTTATAGTATATACCAAAAAACACACATTCTTTCTTCATGTTTTAAATGTGGATATTTTAAGAAATCTTGTGATTAAATTTTAAAGAAATTTCTTGAACAGAGTATATGCTTTTTGTTTTTTTTTTTTCAGAGTATATATTATTTAACTTGAGATGTGGCTTGTTTTCTGGGAAAAGACACAAATGTGAACTTTTCATACTGCTGGTTGTTAAAAAAGCCCTATGTTAATATTCTACTAGATTTAAATATAAGAGTTTAAGTGCTTTTGCTTTAGCTATTTATGAATGCTTTTTAATTAGTCTGATGGGTGAGTACTTCACTGGACTCTATCGCCTGAGGTGACCAGATGGTAGAATTAAAGGTGTAGAGCTCAAAAGGGCTCCGAAGTCATTTAATTCCATCTTAACTTTAGGGAGGTGAAAACTGAACCTCAGAGCTGTGGCTTATATTTTTAAATAATCAATTTTTTAATGAACGAGTTTTAGACAGACAAATGAGTCTATGATGAATAGATACAGAAAATCAATTTGCTTATGACATTGCGTTTAACATTCTAGACAAATGAAGATAGAACTCATGGGAAGAGTTATGATACAGAGTGCATTAAGTCCTTGATGTCACAAGTCATAAAATGACATTGCTGTAGGTAGTGATTTTGAATTCCCAGAGGAAAAGTGTCATTTCCTAAGTAACTATAATTGGTTTTCAAAAATGACATCCAGGATGTCAAGGTATATATTCTGTGCAGTAGAATTTACTATTACAAATAAACACGATAGTCCATTCACATGGTTTTTCATTTCTTTTGGGGGAAGTTCTCATGCTTTTGCACACTGCTTTGACTGCTTAAAAAGCTCTATAGCTTCTTTGAATAAGCTCTCGAATGTGATGATTTTGCTTTTTGGCATTTCTTTTTGTGATAAAGCTTTGCACACAAATACATGATAAAATTTCAAGGTAACCCTTTGAAAATAGCATAAGCTCCTGGATGCATAATTTGATCAGAATGTTTTATTTATTTATTTTTGTAAGAAATTGTTCTTTATGGATAGGTTATGATTACAGGTAGCAAAATAAGCACCCTGGTGATCTGAGTTTTTCAGTGTTTATTCAAGTAGGGATTAATAATAAAAAAATAAAGAGAAAGTTCTAAGGGACAATTTTCCAGTAGGTTGTTAACAATCAGGTACATAATACAGGATGTAAATAATGAGTAATGCTTTTAAAATTACTTTAAATTTGCAGTTATTTTTTATGTTCCTAATATTATAAATAGTACATTTTTATTATGAGAAATTTTTGGAAAATATAGACATATAATTGAGTATATTTTTGGAATTATAAATATCAAGAATAAAATATTGTTCAATCATTTGCCTTAAATGTAATGAAAACTTTAATGTTTAACTATTTAATTCCTTTATTTTCTACCCTTTCATTTGATGTTATCTGGCGTTAAGACCCAGTTACTATTATTTCTTTTAAACAACTCACCCTTTGATACCATTTTGATATTTATTTTAAAATTTATAAAATTTTTAATAATTATATTTTGTTATAAAAATAAGTTTTGTAATATAAAGAGTATCTAATTATATTTATCATTATTAAATTTTCATACTAAAATCTTTATAATTTGAATTCTTTGGGTTCATCTCTCAGCTAGACTATGTCCAAACAATTTCTCTGTCTTAGTTACTTTTCTGTCATTGCTGAGACAAAATACCTGATGCCCAAAGTGAAAAGGCAGATTTATTTATCTCACAATCTGTAGAGGTTTTGGTCTGTAATCGCTGGTTTAAATGCAGGGCAGCACATGGCAAGGGCAACCGTTGATACCAGTGAACGACAGCAAAATTAACAAGGGCAAGAGGAGAGACAAGCCTCTTTCTGATCCAGACTGCTGGGATTAGGGCAGTGTCAATCCAATCAGTGTACTGATCCAGGAATCACCCAGCCTTAATCCCGCAATCTTAATCTCAGCATTGAGCTATGAATCAATCACACAATCTAGATACAGCTGCCTCTGAAAAGCCCCTACCACCATAAGGCTTTGGGGGAACATCCAGACACAAACCACAATATTCTCAAAACAAAATTTTGATGTTACACCATCTGCTTGTCTAAGATAACTTTCTGTTTCTTTTGAACATGCAAGACAGATTAATTGAACATTAAATTTTTGTTTCAGGACCATTACCTCTACTAATAATTGTCTTCTGCTACTTTGTGCTGGTGAAGAAAAGTCTGACTCCAAATTGAATCTTGTTTGTATTTTTTAAAGTGAAGACTGCTTTCTTTTTTTGCCTGTGATAACTGTATGACTTTTAAAACACAAGATTAAAAAATGCAACATTAAAAATTGTTTCTATCCTATGTATATCTAGAATTTGACCTCTCACTATAGTAGCTCATAAACATATTTATCTGAAGTCATAACTTGTTTCCTTGCTGTATTTATTCCATTATACTTAACTATTGTTTAATCTCCATGTGCTTTTTTATTTCCGGTAACCATGGGTGAGTTACAATCTCTTTTTTTTACCGTGCTATTTTTTCTATGAAGGTTGAGTTCTAGGATGATTTCAAGAGTTTGTCTTGTAGTTTTAGATGTAGTTTTAGCATTAGATGTTCTTGTATGTGTTTGTTACTACCTCTGTTGTATTTGATAATTTTACAATTGAGCTTTTAATTTCTATACTATCTTTTTTCATTTCAGAAGAAAATCTACCTTCATGATAGTAGAAGTATGAGAAAGCTGCAATGTTTTATTGAATATTATTGACAACAAACCACCTATAATTTTCTGCTGTTTGATGCTGTTCATTGATTTTATTCAAAAATATTTCATGTGATTCTTTCTATCATTCTGCTTTTGCAGTGGCAAGCGGAAACACCAAAATGGTACCCATAATTTGGAGGCAGATTTATTTACATTGGTGGGTACTGATTGGAGTCAGGCCCTGATCTCTGGTGGGATAAGCAAGCAGGAAGTACAGAGGCAGAATGGCTTGTCAATTGGGGATTGGTTTATACAATGTGCAGCATAGTAACCAGTTATACATCATGGTGACCAGCTGTTTCTAAGAGACAGAAGCAACCAGATCTGCAACAGGAATTATTACCTGTTCAACTAAGAAACTAAAGTGTACTAGCTTGTGGTGGGCAATATTTTCTGTTACTCTTTTAAACGTAATTTCATAATTTTCTATACATTTTGTGACTTTTTAGTCTTATTTGTCTGCCATGACAAGTGGAGATAATGTCATTCTAGTCTGCTTCTGATCTTCTCCTGGCTATCAACACTGAAGCAAATTCATATTAGCTACTTCCCTGTTATTGGAGCAAATAGCAAACACCCCAAACTCTAAGGAGGCAAGGGTAAACTTGGCTCATGGTTTCATAGGCTCACGGATTCCATTGAAGGTCAGCTGGCTCCAAGGAAGAAGCGTCATGGCGAAAGGGCACAGTATAGCAAAGGTGCTCAAGGAAGGAGAGCAGGGAAACAGAGGAAGACACGAAGGGGCCAGATACAGACTCCCAGTTTTGCACCTGTGTGGCTCACACATTCACACACAGAAGTGTACTTTGCTAAGCTCCTGGGCAGTTTTCAAACCAGTCAAGTTAACTCTCCATTGCATCACTCTTGTTGTCAAATTCAGACCCAAACACATCTCTGTAAATTATAATTAATCTCCCAATAAATACAGGGTCATAGCTTCACTAACATGACGCAACTATCATGCATAAAAATGAAACACAATAACCTCATCTCTAAAGACTCAACACTACCAGCATTGCTAAAAAGTCCAAGTTGAAGTCTCCTCTGATACCTAGAGCAAACTCTTGGCTGTGAACCCCTTTAAAAATTAAAAGCAAGTTACATAATCCCAAGATACAAAGCAAGGTACAGGGTAAACATTCCCATTCTGAAAAAGGAATAGGGGAACAGAAAAAGGATAGTACTGTCTTAGTTATTTTTCTCCTTGCTGAGACAAAATATCCAATACCCACAAGTGAAAGGAGGAAAGGTTTCCTTCAACTCAGAGTGTGTAGAGGTTTCAGTCTGTAGTAGGCTGGCTCTAAGGCAAGGCAGCATGGCAGACAGTGGAGCTCCCCATTACCCACACCCAGTACAAAGCTAAACCAATCAGTAGACTGATTCAGTTATTGTGCCCTTAATTCATATTCATACACACTTAATCCACATTCACACACCCTAGATCCAACCAGCTCCAAAAGTCCCCACCTATATGAGCACATAGGCTTTGGGGGATGTCTAGATACAAGCCATAACAAGAGCCAAAGCAAGATTAAGACCTAGTGGAGCAAATATTAAGTCCTGTAGCTCCATATCTGGCAACTGGGGCATGTGATGGTGGGATGCAAGTTTCAGAGGTTTTGGACAGTCCCACCACTATGGCCTTGCTAGTTGCAACCAACATAGCCTTTCTCTTCGGCTGAATCCATTTATGGCCTACAGATTTCCTTGGAAGACAGTTCATGTTCTGTCATCTCTGACTTTCTGGGGTTTCCAATCTACCTTTGTTTTCATTTCCCCAGATTTATGCACTGATTTTTCTGAGGATCCTTGACTGGCCTCCCACCCCTTTCTTGAAATCTGCATGGAAGCTTCCCTGACTCCATAATTCTTGGATTCTGCACATCTATAAAACCAGGATCACATATATAAAACCAAGGTTTGCTGCCAGCTTAGGCAGTAGCCATATTCCCTTGGACCATGGCTATAGTGGCATCTGAGTGCCTTAATGGCTGAGTATGATGAAATGAATCCCAGGGACCAATTCTCTGTCAGCCCTTCTTCAGTAGGGCTCTTCTCAAATAAATGGCTAACAATTTTGCACTGTGAGCCAGTGATAGCTGGAGTCTTGCTGATTTCTGAGATGCCTACAAGACATTCTTCTTATCCCTGTACAAAGTACTTTGTTTCTTTTAGATAGTGCTAATTTGTTTAGCAGCCACACCTCCTTTTGCCTCAACTTTATATGTGGTTTGCTTTGGGCCAATATTTATTTTATTTTTTTATTTTTAAATTTTAAAAATTTTTTATTTTTATTTTAAAGAGTAAAAGAAGGATAACATAATAATAGGGGGGCTTACCAAATTACAGACAAAGTGGTAGGAAATTATCAGTGGTTGGTGTTTTACATATTATTATCTACAAGATAGTTTCTCAGGAGAACAAAGAGACAAATAACAGTGAGTTACAGACAAAAGAGGTAGGAGATTATCAAGAGTTGTTGTACTATACTTTGGTAACTTCAAAGTGGCTTCTAAAGAAAATAAATAGAGCTGCACATGAGTGACCAATTGAATAATCATTAACTATTCTCAATGGTTGTTGTAGGAAACACATAATAGTAAACTACATCCATTTACAAAATAGCATAGGAACAGTACAAACATTACAGAGTTATGTGCAGATTAGTAGGAAAATATCAACAGCTGCTGTAATACATGGTGGTATCTTCAAAGTGGTTTCTCAGGAAGACAGAGATATGCAAGAAAGATCTAACAAGTAGTTACAGCCTAAGGGATGTGAAAAATAGTGTATTACCTCTTCACCAGTGACTCCTTTCACTGAGGTGTGACTGCTGGAAGGAAGGCCAGGAGTGAAAAGAAGGACCGAGAGACTTGCACCTGTGTCTAGCAACAGGCTGTTTTCTTTTTCCTCCATGGTCATGATTACCTGGGGCTCCTCCATGGAGATGACGGTCTGGCCAGAGGGAGAAGGCAGAGTATGCCCTGAGCCCCCTCATTCCTGTTGGACTAACTGGTAGGATGGGTCTGAGCTCTGGGGCCTCTGCTTCAGAGGGCAGACCAATCTCCAGTAGTCTCATTTGCATTCAGGGCATGGCCCAGGGGGCTTTTGGGGGCAGTTCTTCTTGAGATGGCCTGGCTTTTGACAGTGGTAGCAGATGAATGCAGTCATTGAGTTCTTGGGGCCCCAAGAATCAAACTTAGGGTCTGTTTCTCTTAGTGCTGCAGCAAAAGCCGCTGCTTTTTCTGTCTCATTGTTTTCTCTCCTTAGCCTCCTCTTCGTCACAGCTATAGAATACTGAGGAGGCAGTTCTTATTAACATCTCAAGTGAGCCATCTGGGGCAAAAGTCATTTTTTGTAGCTTTTTCTCTCCAGCCTCCCAGCGCACTGGGACTCCACAACCACTTAGTGTCCTCTCCCCAACCATCAGCACAGGCAGCAGGAATCTCAGTGCAGACCTCTCCTGAGCTCCACCTGCTCCTTCACCTCAGCCTGTACTGTCAGGGGAAGAATGGCTTCCAAGGGGTCTCATCAGGTATTGTGTGAGGTCCTCCTGGTTTACAGCTTCTGAATGGCTCTCATGACCCTGGTCAACTGGACCTCTGAGTCTTTGGGCATAGTCTGTATTCTCATGTTCTCTGAGCCCTTGTTCAGCAGCTGCTCCTCCGCTGACTCTGGACCTTTCTGGTTCTCAACAGCAGGGGCAAGAGCAACCCGTTGTGTGGCATGTATTCCCAGGGGTTTCTCCATGTTGGAATGATTCACACACGTCTGCGGGTGGGCCTCCACAGCTGGCACATGGTGGGCCAACGTGTCATTGCTTCTCTGTGCCAGGATAGTTCTCAACTGAGCGTTGGTGGTTGGCCTGGGGCCCACCTGCCAGGTGCCTTGTGTGGCTGGTGGCCTGCCCAAAGGCCAGAGCACCCCACTGCGCTGCTTCGCTTTGGGCCATTATTTCAGTTTTTCTATTTTTTCTCCACTGTATTTTGCCCCCAAGTCTTACTATAGATCTAATTTAAGGCAGCCAACAGTACCATACTACAACCTGAATGTGGACCGTTAATCTCAGTCTCCTGCAAAGTCTCAGAACATTGGCCTAGACATATATACTTTTTTTCAAGAGTGTCACATACCTAGTCTCTAGTCTAATTGTCAATGAAGTCTTTATTCTGAACAGAATTCTCAGGGGCCTGGAATTTACTGTCCACATTCTTACTAGTATTCTGGTATTTCAAGTTTGGGCTGGAATCACCCATCTAACTCTGTTTGTAGCCCTCTGGTGCTTCCTTTGCCTGGGACTCCAAACCTTTCTAAACTCCTATGTCATATCTTTTCCAAAGGCTTCTAAACTTCATGGACAGGTATAGGGACAGCAATGGTTCCATTCCAAAGACAAATTTTCTGTGATATTTCCTTTCTCATTGCTGGCAGCCAGTAACCATCACACAAAACTTAAAGAGAAGCTTAATTTGCCTCATGGTTTAAGTAGACTCAGCCCATAATTGGCTGGCACCAGGGCAGAAATTTCCTGATGGGCAGGCATGGCAGAGCAAAGGTGCTCACTTCATGGTAGCCAGGAAGCAGAACAAGGGACCGGAGATGAAAAGGAAGGTATAAGTATTTTTTATAGATCAGTTACTCTTTGTAAACTGTTCTTTGGAGTCTGACTCTCTGGCCTCTCAAACTTTGCTAACTATAATCTTTCTACTTTGCTTCCAGCCATATTGAGCCACCCGCAATTCTCCTGAGATCACCGCAGTCTTACCTCTGTCTTCGCTGTGCCTGATACAGTCTTGAAAGTGCATCCATCAATTTTCAGATCAAAGGGTTACTAGGAAGATCTATTCTCCATTACAATTACCTGTTGTTCTGACATTATCCACATACTATCTTTTTACTAAAATAGAAATGCTTTGAAGGCAGAAAGTGTGATTTGTTCAATCCCTCATTCCTAGCTCCTAGAAAAATATCCAGTACCTAGACGTAGGTATATGAGTAAATGGATAGATGGCTGATAGAACAGAGCAAGCTCATGACAAGTGATTTAGACAAGCGAATCTATAGATCATATTTAACTGCTGTGCATATACTTTGTTAATCAGGCCATATGGGGAATCATCTGAGAAAATAAAATGAACAGTTGCTACCAGTGGTTATTCTTCCCCTTTTTTAAATGGGTTGATGCTGCAGGTGTGGAGTTAGGAGCTTACAGTCTCACACCTTTGTTACATTTTTCAGAGGTTTCATAACACAGAATAAACATATATGGAATTTTAATTTAGTTTTGATTTTAAATATGTATGTATCTCAAGTAATAAAATTAAATCTCTGAGTCAACATTTTTCATCAGAAAGGCCTATGGGACAAAGCAATCTTAAAGACTTTTGCTTGCATCTCACATCCCACATTTACTGGTTCTATGTCAGCAGGTGATGTTTGATATCCACTGATCCATAATTATTTTGCTTTGCTTTAAAATCTGTAAATGGGAGTAAACATGACTACTATATGCTAATACTTTGAAAACTCCCTACCCCTTAAGCCTATGTCTTAGTTATTTTCTTATTGCTGGGACCAAATACCTGATAACCACAATTTAAGAGAAGAAAGGTATATTTTGGCTCAAGTTTGTAAAGGCTTCAGTCTATAGTCAAATGGTTCTAAGGCAGGGTGGCATGGCAGAGGGGCAGAGGAGTCAGAGTTCAAGGCAAGGCAAGCAGGAAGTGTGGATCCATCAAGGGAGGAGGAAGGATATACACAGTTCCAGACCACACTCACAATGATCCACATCTTCTCACCAGGCCTTACCTCCCAATATCACACCCAGCTATAAACCTATTGGGGACTGTTCTAGTATCATACACCCATGACCCAGTCTGCTGCCAAAAGCTCCACCTATGAGGGGACCTTTGGGGGGACATCTCAATATAAGCCATAACAACCTATGCAAAAATGTAGAGATAACAGCTTCTTTATATTAGTTCTGTGAAGAACTTACATTTGAAAACAAATTGTCATGATTAATATCACAAAACCACAAAGACAACTGTGTCAAAATGTATATTTGACATGTGCTTATGATTAACGGGAAAGATAACCCACATGTCCTTTAGTTATGTTACATAAAAGACATTCAAACTTTTCAAATACTACATTCTTACTGGTAAAGTTTTAAGTGTCCTACCTGGTGCATCACTTGATAGTAATAATGGAAATAACAGTTACCCTGTTTCATAACGTTACAGTTTCCAGTGCTTTTTCACACACATTTAATCCTTTGATACCAGCTGGTAATGTAATGTTTTCTAATTATTATGCATCATTGGGCAGGGTGAGCCTGAAGGCCAAAAGTGGTTCACAGGTATTAATTATAGCCATTTACTTTCCTTTGAACTTTAATTGATAGTCTCACAAGTTAAAGTCTTTAAGTTTTCCACACTTGATTCATTCTACTTCTTTTCTATTGATTTATCTTTTAAATATCCCATCCTCTAATTTTTGTATTTTTCATTCAATCTGCATAGTCTTATACTACAAGTGACTTAATGTCGCTTGTTAAGATATCCTTGTTTTCTAAGGGATATATAATTTGTATTGGAAACAAAAAAATTCCAAAGACATTTATTGCAATAGAAAGCTGCTGAGGTAGACTATTTTCATATAGTCCTGTCTCAGATATAGGGTAGTGGTCAACATCATACACATTTGGAAATTATAAAAACATATAGATCATTGTGAATTAAAATTGAATTATGTAGTACTTTGTGAACACATTGAGTATAAAGGCTCTGAAAAGTTCCCATCATCCAGATCTCAATCATGCTGTCAAGGAAATTGTATATCATCATCATGGGAACCAAAACTCTTTAACCTCCAAGAAGATGAATGCTGTTTATAATTCTTTTTAACTATATGTAGACGTAGACCTTATGATAAATTTTGACAACATGAAGGTGAGAAGCAGTATTACGTGAGATAGATTTTATTGCCATTATTTATGTCAAATAGACAAAAGTGTTGTCCTAATTGAAGTTAAGCACTAGAATAAGGCTGCACAGCATAAATTTCCTAATACATAAGTATAAAATAAAAGAATCAATAAAATGTAATAAATAATTTTTATAGATCAATATAAAATAGGATAACATAGGGAAAACCCTATGTTTTATCTAGGATATATCTATATTTAATTGATAGCAAATGTATATGCAATTTTGATATTTCTATTTTCTTACCTCATGGGAAACATTGCATATTAGTCTTAATACTTGACCTTCACTCACTTTTGACTGTAGGTTTAACTGATATGCTCTCTACCAACTGAAGAAGAAGTGACAGTATGTCAACTCTAAGCCTAAGACATGTGTGAACTTATTTGATTCCCAGCCCTGATCCTCAGATACCATGGACTCATAAATATATGAGCTAATCAATCTAAATTTCCTAATACATAAGTATAAAATAAAAGAATCAATAAAATGTAATAAATAATTTTTTATACCAGCTGTATACCAGCATTCTATCTATCTATCTATCCATCATCTATCAATCATCTATCAATCTATCAATTATCTATCTATCATCTATCTATATAATGATTGATCTGTTCATTTCTTGGTGTACAGTTGTGGGTTAAAATTTGAAATCTTTATGAATCTATATGCCTTACAGGGAAACCAGTGATATTACTTATCCATCTCTACCCATGACCATGAATAAGAATGCAGAGTTGGTGCAGTAATCTTGAAGAATAGAAGTGCACATCTTCTTTATAAAAGTGGATTCCATCTTCAAAAGAAAACATAGTAGAGGTTCATTTCACAGTCTAAATTATCACTGAGGACCATTATGCCACTGTTTAAAATCACATTTAAAATATCTTTTTGTAAAGTAACTATTAAAACCTCAGACCAATAAACCTGAATTTCATAGTCTAACTGCAGTGAACTTCTGCATGACTCAGCTTCTCACTCCAAACTCTTGGTCTGTACCTTTAAGTTAAATCCAAAACTCTCCTCACTCTGCCTTACACTCAAAGCCTCTACCTATTCACTGCAACTTCCAATGGCCACATTCAGTAAATAGTATTGAAATTAGTTTTATTTTTTACAAGGAACTCAACAAATCAAAATTCAAGAAGAGATATAATTTGGCAAATTCTATCTAAGCTCCCATATATTGCTTAATTCCAGGCATTATATGAGCATTGCCAAGACCCTTAAAGCTAATACACACAAACAAAAAAGAGGGTTTAATGGATTCTGATTAGAATTGAGAAAGAAAAGTTCTTCTTAAAGAGATTTTAAAATGAAAGAGTGATATCTCCATTGTTTCATTGCTGATTTTTTAAAATATTGAGTACTAGTACTCAATATTATAAAAACTAATTTTCAACTACTTTTACTTCTAAATATTTATAATGAAATAAAATAAAAGTTTACCTTTAACTTTTTAAACTGCAAGACTATCCCATTTGTAATGTTATTTTATAATACCAATGTATAAATTATGTCTACAGAAAAATACCAAATGCATTAACTGGCTTATACATTAGATTATGTTAGGAAATCTTGCCAAACATGAGCCTGATTTAAGGCAATTATTTTTGTTATTCATACTTCAAATTCATGTGGTTTCAAATACCCAAATGACTGAAGGTAAATCAGAATTTTTGTCCATGGAGTAAGTGCTAAAATGATTTAAAGTCTACTAAAAGCTATAGTAAAATTTAAAAAGATATTTTCATGACTAAGTTTTTAAAGTTGTTTTTCTCTCTAGACCAATGTTGTTTATTAAATATTCTGTACCTTTGGATTTAAAAGTTAAAAAGAAAAGCTACTCTTCACAACTGAATTATTTATTGAAGTACAGATGTTTTAAACAAATTTATTGTTCACTTAGATTTTGGCCATACTGCAATTTCTTTTTATTACATTTCTAGTGGGGATGAGAGGAGGAAATTCTTTGAATGCCCCCAAAGACTCAGGTGCTCAGAGGTGGGGCTTTTGGAAGGTGAGTGGGCTGCAAGTGGGTTAATCCACTGATGAGTTCATGACTGAAAGTGCTGCCCACAGGTGGGGCCTGGTTGGAGCTACAGCATGTGGGCGTGACCTGGAAGGCTGTGTTCTTGTCACTGGCTCCTCCTTCCTCTTTCTACCTTGTGGCTTTATGAAGTAAGCAGGTTTCCCATGCCAGGCCTTTCCACCAAGCTGTTTTTATCTTGGAGCTGGCCAACCTTGAGTGAATCCTTTGAATGGTGAGACAAATTAAACCTCTCTTTTAAAATCGTAGATGTCAGGTATTGTGCCCAGCAACAAGAATGCTAACTGACACACAGATAAATTTATTAAGTTCGAGAATTATTATTAGCTAGTGTTCAAAGGTTTATTTGTTGGACAAAATTTAAGTATTTGACTTGTACTTGTACCCAAATACCTAAAATTTTTCTATACACCTTATTAAAAAGTATTTCCCCAAGTAAATAACAACTCCCTACACCTTATTTTAATAAGGTCCCAATGAAATTTGTAATGTTAAACACAGTGAGCATTATTTTAAGTCCTCAGTATGCTTTAGCACCAATAGCTCTCTTTGAAATCTCTTCTTTGTCTGCTATAGTTAAGTACTTCCTGATTTTTGTCCTGTCATCTGGACACATGTTCTCTGTCTCCTTCCCAAGTTCATCCTTCCTACCCAGTGTTAATGCTGAAATCCTTAAGATACCCTTCTTTTCTTATTTCCTATGTGTTATTCTGCACATCTTCAATCATCCATATGCAGATATCTATAAATAGATACCTAGTCCTGGCTTTTTCTTTGAGCACCAGGCCTGAATCTGTATCCTTTGTCAGATCTGCATCTGTGTCTTTGTTATCGCTTCACGATGCCTCAAAGGCTCCTGGAAACTGAAAGTGCCTCAGATTTGTCATTCTTGTTTCAATAAATGTCACCACTATTTAACTGATCGTGTCATCCATAGAGCAAGAAATCCTTCCTATTTTGCTTCTTTCCTCACCGGTGTATTCAGTTCCTCACATGTCCTTTTGATTTAACTTCCTAGACACCTCACAAATATCATCCTTTCACCACTGAAAACTTATTCCATAGTAATCGACCATCTCTTGCTGGAAATAAGATAAGCAGGTGTTTGTATTCGTCATTTTCTATGCATTTGCACACACACTCATATACACTCACACTCACATACATTTGAAAAGTGTAAATGAGATCTTGCTATACATCATGAAATGTTATTGTTTTAGTAACACATTGTCTTGATCAGTCTTAGTGTCAGACAAATCATTATTTACGAAGGACATTGTATTCCACAGAACAGACATGTCATGTTTTATTCGGCTACTCTACGATTAACTGAAGTTAGATTGGTTTGGCATATTTACTCTTATCTTACTCTCTCATTTCTTGGACAAAATATCCAACCCTCACCAGTTAAAGGAGGAAAGATTTTTTTGGTTCAGAGTTTATAGAGGTTTCAGTCTGTAGTCAGGTGACTCCAAGGCAGGGCAGCAGGGCAGAGGGAAATGACAGAGAAAACACAGTACATGGCACGGCAGCCAGGAGGAAATGAAAGTGAAGGCAGAAAAGGGGATGTCTGGGTCCAGGTGACACTCACAGTGACCCGCTGCTTCCCACCAGGCTTCCCCTCGCAGCGTCACACCGTCTACAGGTGCATCAGCATCGCACACTGAGGATCCAGTATCACACACCCAAGACCAATCACCCCCCAAAAGCCCCGCCTATGAGCACATGAGGTTTTAGAGGGATCCAGGTATAAGCAGTAATAGCTGTGAAATTAATTTCTTTGTATGTGAATCTTATATATGAATGTGTATTTATTTCTATAGGTTAAATACATAGAAGTAAAATTGATGCATTCAGTATATAAGAATGTTACATTTTGATAGATAATGACAAACATACCTTCTGAAAATGGTTCATGCCTCCCACCTGCCACCAATGGGTTATGAACATTCCTGTTTCTCTCTATGCTCCCTCAAATGGGTAGTATCAAATTTTAAATTTTTCTGTCACCTGTTAAGTAAAAATAGTTAGCATCGCTTTAGCTTCAATTTCCCTGATCACTATTGAGGTTTTATGCAATGGTAAAACTTGGTTATCAACTTCACTGAATCGAAAGATGCTTAGGAAATTCGTAAGGCACACTTTTGCGGGTGTCTGTGAGAATGCTTTGAGTCAGCTGGTATGCGGGGCCGCAAAATGAGGAGGGAAGATTCACTTAGAATGTGAGTGGAACTGCTCCATAGGTCAGGGGCCTGAATGAAACAAAAAGCGGAAGAAGGGGAAGCTCACAGAGGTGTGCTGGTGGATTCATCTAAGGAGGTGCATCTACTGCTGCTATCACTGTAGGCAGACTGCGGACAACAATTGCTCAGGCTTTGAATATGAACTTGCACCAGTGACTCCAGGGAGCTTCCAGACATTTAGCCTCAAACTGGGGCTGCATTCTTAGTCCCTCTTGTTCTGAGGCTTCTGACCTTTTGGACTGAGCAGCTACTAATTTCCCCAGGTCTCCAGCCTGCAGATGGCCATTTTGCGGTGATCCAGTGTACGATGCTGTAAAGCAATCTAATGAGTCCCCTTTTATATTTATGTGCATATGCTATTGGTTCTGTCTTCTAGAGTTCTCTGACTAATAAATACAATTTGGCATGGCTTCATATGCATTTGTGACAGCTTTCCCTTCTGTGAAATTCTTTCCTTCTGTCTTTTATCCATTTTTACTACATTTTTTTTTTTTTCCTGGTACCTGGAATTGAACTCACTACCTCACGCTTGCCAGGCAGGCGTTGTGCTGCTGAGCTAAATCCCCAGCCACAACTACATTTTTATTAATGCAGGGACATTTAAGACTTTTACTTTATCAATATGTAAATTATGTTCTTTATTTGGAGGTTTTTATATCTTAGGAGGCCCTTTCCCAATTTCCAAGATTAAAAAGGCATTATTCTATTTTAAAATGTTGTTTTAGTTTTAAAAATATTTTTGTAATTGATTTTGTGCATAGATTTTATGATTCCCATCTAATTCTAATTTAAGGAGCTAACTGTACTTATTTAATAATACAATCTTTTTCTACCAATTCAAATTTCCACTTTTTCTCATTTTTTTCCTTTTATTTTGTTTTTTGTTTGTTTGTTTTGTTTTGTTTTGTTTTTGTCTTTTCTTCCGGTACCAGGAATTGAACTCACGACCTTGCACTTGCCAGGCAAGCACTTTGCCACTGAGCTAAATCCCCAGCCCCTTCCTTTTATTTTGGTACTGGAAATGGACCTTGTGCTTGCTAGGCAGGCACTGTAGGGCTAAGCTATGTCCCTGCCCTCTTTTCCTCATATTAATATACATGCATACTTCTCCACAAATTTGAATTTCCACATTCCCTCATATATTCTCACATACACACACACACACACACACACACACACACAAGCCTCATCTACACTGTCTAGTTTGATCCTGTGACCAGCTTGTCTTTCCCTGTGCTAAGCCACTCATCCAACTGTCTCTTCTGAATAACCTTGTCTGATTACTTAACAATCTCAATATGAGTTTGATTGGGATCAGGTTGAGTTTATAATTACTTTATGGAGAATGGTTGTCTCTTTAACTCTGAGCATATTGATTCATCCTTATGTTTGAGCTTCCTTGTTCACTTGGCTATAGATTATATTTTTATATAGGTTGCTACCAGATTGTGGGGAAAGTATAGAACACACTGTTCGGTTTACCACTGGTATCTTCTGGGCATAGGCCTTCTCATAGTCACAGCTATCTGATCAGTTTGCCTGTTTTTCTTTAGTCTCCACTCCTGGCTTTACCTTGCTGCAAATACCACTGCTCCATGTTGTTCTGCAAAGGTTCACCTCATGTGTTCCTCAGGACCGTTGTGACCTCCTGGGTCTGCTGACAGTAGATTGGTGACCTTCCATCCATTTTGTTTTCTGCAGGGTTTTCCACCTCTCTCTGTTTGGAACTTTGCTTTCTTCTGGTTCCGGTTTTGATTGATTTTCTCATTGTAGTTTCATCAGCTTTCTCTTACTCAGGAATTTTATCTCTCATTTTTTGTTTCCCAGCAATGACTTGGCATTTCACATTTTTTCCTTATTTTTGGTTTTTAATACAACTTTAGATACTTTTCTTACAATATTTTCCCAAAGTTATTCAAAATACTTTCTAGGAGAAATTAGCAAAGCCTTTGTGAGATGCAGTTTTTGCATTTCTAAAAGAAGGATGATGATACCTTTTCTCAGGGGACTATTTTGGAATTTCACTGAAGCATACATGTGTCTTAAACTCATATCATACAGTTCACTTAGTAGATATCAAAGAACCTCTCCTGCCCTTAGTCTTAAAAACTCAACCTTATTTAAAAACTTCTGATCCAAGGGTTGTAGGACCATTATTAATGGAAAGAAGATTTTGAGAGCATCTACAATATCTGAAATTTTGCCAATAAAATGTACTACCAGAAACACTGAAAGCAGAATGATAGGAAACTGACATTTAATAAATAGTATATTCTAGGTGGATTTGGCCCCATGACTATAATCTAATAGTGGAAAGTAAATCGTGAAGAAGTGGATTGGATAGCTTAAGACATAACAGTCATGCTGGTTGCAATGCCACGCTTCTCTTGTGTTGTGTAGCTTCTGCTGTAGCAATGCATTGCCGCATGTGACGGCAGGCAGCAAAGCAGCGTATAAGGCATGACTACAGGAAAGGCTTTGAAACATCAGTCACCTCAATGTAATAATATCACATTAGTCATTTTTTGAAGCACCAAATGGTGATGGCTTCTTGTTCTAATGAAAATTTATTTTTTAAAGTGATCATCTGCTATTTGTAATAATAATAAACTTACTATATTTCATCAGCGTTTTACATGTAACTTTTTGCCTATTTATCCGTTTTCTCAAAAACTCAGACCTCCCTCCACTCATGCAAAAGGTGGAAGCTTGGAGTAGGTATTAATATGGCCATTCCCAGGGAGAAATAGGGAAGGCGAGCAGTAGTAGTAGTAAGTGAGTAGTAGTGCTGTAAGCGAGGGTAAAGCATAGATCTATGATGTATTTTGCCAGATTTTAGACTAGCATTTTCTCCTATGCTCTTTAATGCTGCTTTTCTTTTCCCTTTTTGATGTACATGAAGGTCATTTGCTCTGATGCTACATAGCCCATATTCTTTCATAGTAAATTGGCAGCCCAATCAAAACATAAATAAATCAAACAAAAAAAGTACCGTACATGTCTGGAAGCGTCTACAGTGAATTTGAAATTTCAAGGACAACTTGTAGGTAGCAGTGACTCATGAAACAGGAATACTAGCCAATCCTGATGTAATATTTTATATGGAGGGCCTTTCGTTTACAAAGGTCTTAGTATTTAACAAAGTCAACTACCCTGAGGCATTCATTTCCGCCTCCGCAGACTAATGATATGCAAACTGGAATGGGTGGGCCTGAAAAGTCATTTAACATACAGCAAGTGTTTACAGCAGCTGGAGGAAGCAGTGAAAAAGACCTTGTTCTTTTGAAACTATGGGGGAAGGCTCTAAACTGGTAGCTATAGGTATCCAGCTAAGCAGACTCCAGGACTCCAGGCTGCAGGGACACGGTCATGGGTTAACTAATATTTGCTAACCACACATTAAAAGTTATGAAATGTTTACTTTTGGTTTCTTTGGCTAAGGAAAGTTAAAGATCATATCTGTATCCAAATAAGCTTATGAGCCCTTTATATCAGGCCTTCTGTGTAACCTTAGTCTATGCAAACAAACTCAAGATCCCTTTTACACGGGAGAAGCGATTATCATTCTTATCAGTGAACGACCATGAGTGCTGAGTTATGTGCAGCTGGTAGCATCAGACTTATTTTGAGCTTTGTGCTTTCGTGCAAACGATGCTGTAAGGATGATCTGTCTGCCTCTTGGAGACCCTGGTCTCACTTGCTTCTGTTATTTCACCTTGGAAACAGTTATTTCACCTTGAAAATGTGCTAAAATTCTAGGAGAAGCTGCTGATGTCGTTTAAAAATTATGTTATAGAACCCAGTCGGTTGCAACCCATCCCATGTATCCATAATGTAGAATACAGGTAGGCTTTTCAAATATAGAATTTATTCCTATAGTCCATCTGGACCTCAGAAGAGAGATTTATACAGTTTGAAGTAACACTTTCTAGAAATATTTTAACATATTGGCTTTTCTTGTCCCAAAAGCTTAAGTTGAAACTTACATATGATTTAATCACATTGGCTTGAATTTATGAAAAGGGGGAAAAAAATCACTGACAAGTATGGATTATTTTAAGTGAAATGTAATTTTACTGCATTCATGTATGTTTGACAATGACAATTAGACTAAGAATATTTGCATATGCATGAGTAAGAGTGTACTGTAATTTTCTCATGATTTGGTGTCCATGAAAAGGCTATGTTAGAACTCAAAATTTAGTAGAGAGTTTCCTGATAGCTGAGACAAAACATGAAATGTGCTGGAAAAATAGAGAAAAAGCACAATTTTCTCAGCAGGGGCATATTTACTGACACTGAGCCACAGGTAAAGCTATTGCCCCTTAAATATTTACTAGTACAGGCTGGGCATGGTCGTGCATGCCTGTAATCCCAGCACTTGGGAGGCTGAGGCAGGAGGATCATTGAGAGTTTGAGACCAGCCTGGGCTACAAAGTGAGCTCAAGGCCAGCCTGAACTGCATAGCGAGACCCTGTCTCAAAAAGACAAAAAAATAAAATAAAATAAAAAGTATTTTCTAGTATAAACTAGAGAGTGAATCAATTCTTTTATGGAGCACTTATTGCATGGTTAAGCATTGTGCTAAGTCCTGACATTTATAGAGAAATGAGACAAAGTCACTATCTTCAAGGGGTTAACAGTCTACATAGACATAATGATGCAGAATAGTTTTATAAAAGTATAGCTTTATTCAAGTGTTCTTTCTTTGCAACTTGGGGACATAAACTAAATCTTAACTTATGCACCTTATTCCTTGGATATTTGAGACAGTAGCTTCAAGGCTGCACAATTAACCCAGGACACTGAGAACTGAGAACATTAATGACTTCAATGTCTGTACACACTTTTTCAACTATCAACTGCATGAAAAAGCCTTTGTCAAATTCTGGGTCACAGGCCAGTCATGGTTTATTCCTGAGAAAAGAGCCTAGGTCTTAAACATTGTGTATTGATTGAAGACATAGATACTAGAAATTTAGGAAGTACACTTTTCATTTTCTTTTGAAATTTTAAAAGCCTGATGTGAGTTTTGGAGTTTTGAGCCCCACTCCCATTTTCCCCCCACCAAATACTGGAAGAGTTACTATTTTGTTCTTCTCAGAATTCATGGAGACCAGAAGAAAGGATCAATATTTTGCTTCAGTAAGATTTCTGAATCTGCTTGAGCCCTTGTTCAAACACTTGGTTGACTTCCCAGAAATTTGTGCTGTGTGGCATGGGTGTGATCGAGCTCAGTGACATGCTACCGAGGGCAGGAAGCACAGCTCATCTATACTTCATCCCTGCTTCATAAAATGTTGCCTAGCATACAGTGACCAATAAACGCTTGTGGAACTAGAATGAAATGAAAAGTAGAACTTATCATAGTATGGGACCTGGTACCTTATATGTACAAGTAACTCAACTGCATTAGTCACTAGGACATAAGGAGTACAAATCCTAGACAAACGGAGCTCAAAATACTTTTGGGGAGGTGTACACTGAACGCCGTGAAGGAGAATGTACTAAGTTCTGGAAAAGCCTGAAAAGGAAGAATTATTTTGCTTCAACAAACTGGGGAAGGCTGTGGGTCATAAGAGAAATAGCATTAACAATAAGAAGAAATTAATCTTTAAAATAAGAAAAAATAACTAGGCAGAGAATATGGAAATCTAGTGATGTTTCAGGCATCTATTGCTGCATAAGAAAACACCTCAAAATTTAGCAGCTTGCAGGAATAATCATATACATATGTTGCTGTGGTATGATGTTTTTAATTCTTCTGGGAAAATATCCAGAAGGGAAATAGCTGGGCCGAATGGGACCTCTAATCCTAGATTTTGAGGAGAAAGAAAATATTTTTTGAGAAAAGAGGAATCCTAAATATCAAGTTTGGGGAACCAAAAAACAAAAGTGATAACAAGACCTAAAGAAATGGAAAAGATGATCAGAAGTAACTGAAGTGCCTCACTGATGTCACAAATTTGAATGAGTAAATGTCATCATTATGTTATCAGGAAGCAGGATCGGATAACAGAGCTGTATTAATCAGCTTTTCTGTGGCTGGAATACAATGCCTGACACACCGATTTAAAAGAGGAAAGGTTTGATTTGGTTTACATTTTAGGGGGATTCAGTCCAGTCAGCTGGCTCCATGGCAGAAGCATGGCAGAAGGCCTTGGTGGGGCAAAGCTGCTTAGTTCACAGACTTCTATTCCATTGTAGTATTCAAGAAGAGTCAATTTCTTTTCTGTGTTTTTTTTTTTTCTCCTCTTTTTAGTGGGCAAAAACTTCTGCTTCACAAACACTTTGTGACTTTAAAATAAGGGAGAAGTGGTAATGAGGTAGAAGTTCATTTACAATTTGAAGAAAGTGTTGCATCGTACAGTAAGCCCTGAAGCAGAGGTGATCTTGGTCAAGTTATCCCTGCATGGTATTAGTTTTTTACTTCCAAAATAAAAAAAAAGAATGCCATTTTCTAAAGTTGTTGTGGGATTTAACAATATACTGCATTAAAAATCATTTCACAAAGGATTTGGAATATAGCCAAGCTTTCAATAAATATTAACTGTTAATTGCTTCTGTACTTTCCCAAGTTGCATCTCATATTTACAGTGAATTCCTAAAGTAAGAAATAATTATTTTAGGAATAAAGTGAGATAGTAACACAAATATTCAGTATGATTGGAAATAACCAACAAATTAAAATCAGTGGTGCATGAGATTAAGGATTTTACTAGACCCCTTTAAGTTAGGATAGGGAAATGTAATTTAGGAGGGGTAGTCAACTCATTCTTTACTTTTTGTTGGAGGTAGATGAAAGCAACCAACATTTATGTATTTATTTAAATTTCTCTTCATTTTTCATGTTCACCAATAGTAATTAATCTTTTATTTTGCTTTATTGTTCATTTGCTCAGAGGAGTGATTTAGTACCTGCATTCATGGGATTGTGCTAAGCCATGAAGCACTGACCTTGTATAATTTTACCTGGCAGTGTTTAGAGGTAACAATTTCTCAAAAGCAGTGTTACTTAAAGGTGTACTGACTTTGTATTGATGGTGTGCAAGTAATTAAAAGATGGAAAGTTCAAAACAATGATGATCACCACAAATTTATGCCCCACATGAAAGAACTTTGTTTTACTAGAAGTGGGAGAGGGGCCAATCTCTACAAAAATATGTACTCTTTCCCCAGAGTATTTTCCAGTGGAAAACATACTAGCAAACCGGCACTCTAAAGTCCATGTTGTCAAAAAGCCATGTCTCTCATAAAGTGGGAAGAAACCACTCCACAATTCTGTTATTCTCTACGGTTAATGAAATGCTAGCGGGCTGCCCTGCTGTTCCCGTATCTTATATTTCCAGGCTTTGCCACCTGTGCAACAAAAGCAAGCAATCTATTTAGAGGAGTGTTTTTCATTCTCTTAACTCTGAAGGTCTTTATTCTCAGCATGAGATTATTGCAACAACTTAACAAGCCATGTTTTCTCCCCCTATTTTCCTTTCTTTTCTTTTTGCACCTAGGTCCTTTTAAGTCCATTCAGGCCTTAGGGAAACATTTAGTACTTAAGCTTTGGTTTTTCAAGCTCAATCGGGTAGAAAATCTAACACAGAATGTGTGCACAAACGATAGCTCTGCACAATAGCGACGAACAAAGAGCACAAAGAGAAAGGAAGAATATGAGTGTTCAGGGAGCAGGGCTGCACTTGAATTCAATTTTCCAAAAGCAGACCTGATGCTTTCTCCCAAGATTCCCAGGTTTCAAATTGGTCATATACTGGGGGCCAGTTACCTGGACAATAGGGAGAAATGACAGTCAGTAATTATGATCTTGGTTACTAGGTTGTTAGGGGACTAATATTAATCCTGAAATTGTGTGAGGAATGTGTTTACCTGGCCATAATTGTACGGTCTTCTTGAAAGCCTTTACCAGCAATGTTAACACGAGTTACCCAGGGGACTATTTTAGAGCTAGTGGGGTTGCCAATTTATTGGTCAACTCAGGACACTTTCCAGAACAGAAACAGTAAGAGGAAACTCACAAAAAGATACAGGTATGTATGTTTCTTGTGTATTAGGTGATAGGACAGTGTAAGGATTATCAGAGCATGTATCATTGTTTGACAAGATAATTTCTGTGTTGGCTAACTGGTAATGATTGTGCTACAAAGTTATATGCAATTAAAACACAGCTAGATATGAACACTAGGCCATAAAGCTGTTTTCAGGAAATATTCAGTTTAAATAAATTTATCAAAATGTTGCATATCACAATGAGGTATCTATGTGAAAGCATTACTTCTCCTACTGTATCAGTCTGCTTCAAGATCAAAATACAGAACACAGATGCCTTGACTATTTTGTTGAGAATAAAGACAATAGGAAAATTCATGAAGATTCCCAAAGTGTTATTACATCTTTAGAAGCAAGCAAAGGAGCTATAAACATTCGCTTACATTTATTTTCGAGGATTATATTTATTATTTGCAGTGAAGACTATTTCATCCCTCCTTTTGTTCTTCTTCAATTGTTTGGTTATTTGATCACAGTTGTTAGACGGACAAGGTCAAGTTTCTGGGCTTCTTGGGAAGAAAATAATATTCATATTTGAGATTACAAAGTAATACGAAATAGTAGCTTCACTGATTAGGGCTGGTTGTACATACAATTGGTCAAAGGTATGATGTCACAAGTTTTATAGCTCTTGGGTTTGAAAGGACGCATATAAGTATTCTAAACATAGTTTGCTTTATCTATTGGCATGATTATGACATTTAGTTCATCATTGATGGTAATGATTTGACATTTTAATAGCAAGCAAACACACATAACCAACAAAATCCCAAAATGTTGAAAACACACATAAAAGCTTCCAAAAAGTCATTTTAAATATTAAAGTATACTATATGCATTAGATTAGATTTGTCAAAATAATTTCTGTACCTGCACACCAGAAAGGCTTTGGAGCAGGTTGTACTGAAGACAAGTAAAGTTTTCAACCAGTTGTTCCTGTTAGGGAGCAGATAGGAGTGAATACCTCGGAAGGTAAGGTCGAGTTTGTCTCTTAGATGTGGCTCATTCGCTGTATAGTTGAACTTTACTTTAGGCAACTTGGTGTTGCTAGAAGGCTAAATGAGGAGATACAGTCATGTGTGTTTTTGTTACTCAGTTAGGGTCATTGCTCCAAATCCGAATGATAAGAATCAGCCGTTCATCAGGATGAAGGTAGCAGTTTGGATCTACATGTGGCAAAACATAAAAGGCCATCACGATAACTATGTATGATTTTGACTCTTGTTCTTACTTCCAACTTGTTCAAATTATCTTACATCCCCATATATGTCATTTCAACTCACCAGGGAATAAATGCTAGAAATCTCAGATTTATATTTGTCTATTTCTGGTTCTCAAGTCACAGTTTCTAGTTTCTCATCTAGTTCTCCAAATTGTAACTCAAACACCAGTCACATCAGTGATTGCCCTTTTGTCTTTTTCACCCACCCTGACTAGTTCGCTGTTCTATCTCATTGTAATGGACTTTTAAAGTCAGTTCCTGTCTCTGCTCTATGAATAGATGTTGCAAAATACAGAAATTACTACCTTGAATACAAACTGTGGCAACTCCTCATTATGTATAGATTTAGGTGCAGACTCTTTACGGAGTTCCCAAGCATGCCTTCCATGATCGCCAACCACTGTCTCCCTCCATGCACCTTGTTCTTCTGTTGTATTTCCTTGAACATATTTTACACTTTCTGTATTTGGGCCATGAGTTTGCCTTTTATTTTTCCTGAATTGATTTTCTTTTTACCCAGACAATTCAAATGCATTCGTCAAAGCTTTCTAAAACATCATCTCCGTCTAGATTGTCCTCCTTTATTTCCTCAAACAGAAGAACTCATCAGCTAGTTTCTTCTAAACTTTAATCTTCTTTAAAAAATATTTTTACACCTAAGAATGAGTTCCTAAAAAAATAATGAGTTTCTTGAGAAAAGGAACTGGGTTTTATCCATTTCTTCATTCCTGTTACCTACCTTACAGCCTGGGACAAAGTGAATGCTCACTAAGCATCTGGTGAATGGATGGATGAATGAAAAGCAAACAGAATTTTTCATTACTAGATACAAGCAAGATTCAGACTTTGACCCTCTGGCCATCTAGATAGGAATTTCATGCTGCCATTTGACCACCTTTGGTGTTACCCAAGTCATTCCTTGGTAAAGAACTTGGGTACAGGATTTTAATTCCTCTTCTTTCTCCAAAATTTAAAGAAGTGAAGTTAAAAAATGAGTTTGGAGATTACACCAACTGCAATCAAATCCTGACCCCATTATTTCTAAGCTGTGTAAATCTGTCTGAATTATTTAATGTTACTGTGCCTTAATTTACTTGCCTATGGAATGTTTATCATAGAAACAATACAACACTGTAATGAAGAATAAAGGAGTTCTTTATATGTTTTATACATGAAATCTCTGTCAGAGGAATCATAGGCAAAAATGTTTTCCATTCTGTATATTGTCTTTTTACTCTGTTGGTTATTTCTTTGCTGCTTAGAACTTTTTTCATTTAATATGATCCCATTGTTGATTCTTAGAACTATTTCCTGTGCAACTGGGATTCTGTTCAGAAAGTCCTTGCTACACCAATGACTTTCAGAATTTTACCTGTCTTGTCTTCCAGCAGGTTAAGTGTTTCTGGCTTAACATTTAGTTCTTTGATCCATTTTGATTTCAGTTCAGTATATGGTGAGAAATATGGACCTAGATTCAATCTTCTGTGTGTGGATATCCAACACTTTTTATTAAAGAAGGTATCTTTCCTCCATTGTGTGGTTTGGCCTCTTTATCAAAGATTAAATAGTTCATGTACTTGGAGCTGTTTTTGCATCTGCTATTCTGTCCCATTAATTCTTATATCTGTTTTCTATGCCAGCATCATGCAGTTTTTATCACAGTAGCTTTGTAATATAACTTCAGGTGCAGAATTGTGATGTCTCTAGCTTGGCACTTTTTACCCAAGATTGCTTTTGGTATTCTGGGTCTCTTGTTTTCAAATGATTTTTAGGATTCTTTTTCTCAGTTCTGTGAAAAATGCTATTGGGCTTTTGATTGGGCTTACATTAAATCTGTGCATTAATTTTGGAGGTCTAGCCATTTTGACTGTACTGATTCTGCCTATTCAGGAACAGAGGATATCTTTCCTTTTTCTGATATCCTCTTTAATTTCTTTTTCAGACCTCCTTAATAAAAGACTCAATCAAAAATAAGAAAGTGAAATGAATAGACACTTCACAGAAAGAGAAGTACAAATGGCCTATAAATACATGAGGAAATACTCAACATCACTTGCCTTTACAGAAATGCAAATTAAAACAACATTGAGATTCCATTTTAAGATTGAGAATTGAGATTCCACCCTACAAAGAATGGCCATCACTAAGAAATCAAATTATAACACGTGCTAGAAAGGCTGTGGGGAAAAAGGAACACTTTTACTCTGTTGGTGGCAATGGAAAATAGTATAGCCAGTGTGGAAATCAATATGGAGATTGCTTAAACAACTAAGACTAGAAATGCCATTTGACTCAGCTAGTTCCCTTCCAGGTATCTTCCTGAAAGTGTTAAATATATCACATTACAGTGACACATGGATATGCATATATATAGCAGCATAATTCATAACAACTAACTCTTGGGAGAAGTCCATTATGTCCATCAACAGATGAATTAATAAAAAGAATGAAAAAAAATGCAGTGTTTGCACACAGTGGATTATTACTCTGTCATAAAAAGAGATAAATGAATCATTTATAGGAAAAACTTGAGACCATAATGTTAAATGAAGTAAATCAGACACACAAGCTTAACTATCTCATGGTTTCTCTTACATGAGAAACCTAGAGTAAAAATAAAGAGCAAAACAGAAGTTACATACTAAGAAATAGGGAGATAGATCACTCCTAAAGGGGAAGGGGAGCAAGAGATGGAGAGAAGGAAGGAAGGAAGGGTTAAGAGTTGGAAAAAGGAATAGATATGTGTTTGGTACATATACCAGTTCCACCTAAGGAATGCAAACATTTTGTACTGTAAGTAGGTACAAAAAGAAAGGAAGGAAGGAGATCAAGAGATGGGTGGAAGTGGGAGGGAAGGAAGGAAAGGGGATGAAAAATGTATTATCTGCATATAACGATTTTTCACAAAGAATGAAAATGTTATGTACCACATACATGTACTAATAAACAAAACCACACAACCAAGCAAACAAACAATAAGATTGAATGAGTTAAGACCTTTGAGGCAGCCAGAGCTGTGTTTTGTATGCCCTAAATAAATTTTAGCACTTTTTAGCTAGTATATTATTGAATAGGGGGTTCTGTTATCTAGAGCTTTGTTGGTTGGTGACTAGTGTGTCTTAGAAGTATATTTCTATTGAGGTCTTAATAATTGAGAATAATATATTCACCTTAATTTCCTGGTTATGTTTGCATTTAAATAGCTTCAATGAGAAAAGCCAAATAAATGATTAATATGTAAGGATTTTGAGTACTGTGAAGAATTTTTATGGGAGATTACTGAGTGATCTTTTCCCACAAGTTTTAACTTTAAATATTTACGGAAGATTCCCTCTTTACTCTGTGTAAGAGTAAAAATATAGGGATACAAAGATACAGTGAAAGTAAAACATAAGATACTACCAAACATATAGAGTACTTTTTGGGGATTTTTTGTTGGGAGGTTGGTGGTAGGCATTGAACATAGAGTCTCCACATAGTGGTATTTTCCCAGCCTTTTTTTGTTTCTGTTTTCTGATTTTAAGACAGGATCTTGCTAATTGTTTTTCAAATAGGCTCAAACTTGCAATCATCCTGGCTCAGCCTTCTAGGAAGCTGAGATTAGAAGCATTCTCCCCCATGTTTGTCTGTCTTGTTTCTAACCCAAGAAACATGTTTCAGCATAAGGATGTAGAAATTTATAGAGGGTATACAGTGAGTTTAGGGTAGTCATTAAGTTTTGGAGGATGTAGGTGGACAGAATCATTACTGATAGGCAGAATTAAGATAGAAAAATAGGAGACACGGGGGAAAGGAAAAGCACAATATAGACTGAGGAGGACAATTGACTGTCTAATAAATGTATAAATGTTATGAACATTGTTGCTAATAGAATAGTTTTGGGGTAATTTTTAAATTTCATATAAAAGATCTCAAAACATGATTTTTTACCTACTGTGTTGGTTTGGGGCTTATTTTGCAAGAGGAACAACATAATAGAGGACATATACTTTATATGATTGTTTATAAGTCACCCAAAGAACAGTATACAAAAGAGTGCAGGAAATCTGTCCACACACTAAGACCAAGGAATCCAGCTGAGGGCCTGGATCCCACAACAATGTCCTACATGAGTTGAGGTGAATACCCAGGGCTCATAACAATGTCTCCCATGAATCCAACTGGAGGCCCAGAGCTCATGACAACGTCTCATGCAGACCTGTTTCATGGATCTGCTGGGAAGGCCCAAAGGTCAGTGGTGGAATCTACAAAGTCTGTGCCAGCAGGATGAAGGACTTGTGCCGGCAGGCTGAGGGATCTGCACTGGAGGCAGGAAGTGATGCTCAGAAGAACCAGAGCTCCCCCAAAAGGTACCACAGCCATCGTCAGCAACAGTGAGGTCCTGAGCTCCTCCGATGATCAGGATGGCTGAGTTCCCATCAGGGAAGCCAACGCAGCAAGCTTTTCCAGGAAACCGGCAGTGCACCATCTTCCCCTCTGGAACCAGGAAGCTATGCTCAAGGTGAGGACCAGAGCTCCCCAAAGTGAACCAAAGCCATTCTCAGTGCCAGCAAGGTCCTGAGCTCCTCAGGATGAAAACAGCCAAGTTCATCAGGAAAATCAGCTCCCCACGGTCTCTCTCAGCTCCCAACAGCCCCCTTCTTCTTCTCCAGGTCTGCCTTTATGCTGCTGGCAACAGTCCTCAGGTGGGCCTCCCACACCCAGCACCACTCATTCAGTTCAGCTGGGGGTTACAAGTTGACCACCAGTTATCAATCCACTACACCTACACATTGCATTCACATATTAAACAATGGTTACTACAGAGGGTAGAAAACCTCACGCAAAAAATATTTTGGAGGGCTGGGGATTTAGCTCAGTGGCATAGTGCCTGCCTGGCAAGTGCAAGGTCATGAGTTCAATTCTCGGTACCGGAAAAAAAGCAACAGCAACAAAAAAGAATATTATGGAAAAGATGTATGCATGTTTTGTTTGTAGCAGCGAGAATAAAGGAATGAAGATTCTATCATTTATCTTTATAGATCCCTTCCAACATGGAAATAGAGTGTGATAATGAAGGTTTATAGTGATTTTATGCTCTGATTTTCCTGAGCGTCTAATGCATTTTTGCCTAAGTGTTCAAAAGTATTTTCATATACACTAGTACCTCAATTCACAAACACTTTTGGCAAAAGTTTTGTTTGAAGCATTTGGCAAAATTTTATTTCTGTTTGTGAACTCTGTATCAGGTGATCACACAATCATGGATATTTTTCCTGTATGAACACAAATTGGCCATCTTTTCCAGAATAGTGAAACAAATTAAGTTCATGAGCCAAGGTACCACTGTAGTTATATTAGTCAACTTTCTGCAGGAGAGACACAATATCCAACACCCAAAATTTAAAGAGGGGTGGGTTTAATTTGGCTTATGGCCTCAGGGGATTCGGTCCATGCTCAACTAGCTTCAAAGTACAAGTATAGGAGAAAAGCCTGATAAAGATACTGAGTTCATGACAGGAAAGCAGAGCAGGAGAAAAGTGCCAGAAACAAAGGGGACATGGACCGTGTGTGCTATCCAACGTTGTACTCTCAAGATCTACATGGGTAGATACACATCCTCTAGGAGGATGCCAAGACAATCAAGCTGATACAATTCAAATTTAACCTCCACATACTCGTTATTTGATCTTTTATCCTCTTTATCCCTAAGGATAATCGATCAGTGCAAAATGACTTTGAAAATGAGAATTTATATCTAAAGGATTAGTGGGCAATTGAGGTAAATGAACCCTTTCATATCTGTAAACCTTAGACAGTTCATCTTTAATCATCAAGAAATGTCCTGTATTTCCAGGATTATCATAGAAAAAGTTTAATTTTTAGGCAATATTAATGAATGAAAGAATCATTTTGGCCTTCCATGAGTTTGACCTCATGTATCATTTTGTTTGTTGTGGGTAGTTTCTTTTATCAAATTAAAGATTCATTATGATGTAGTGGCAAAATCTCATTATGTCATATTTTTTCTTTTAGGTGACATTGATTTTTCTATAAACATTCTTATTAACTTCAGAAGTAGCCATATACAAATATCTGAAAAACCTATCATAACATCAGTAGCCAGTTAGATCAAGCAGTAAAAAACATATGACCCACTATACAAAAAGGCCTATCATTTTATACAATCTTTAAATTGAAAAAAATAAAAAGCCAATGCATCTTAGTTCCCTGTACACAAATGTGGGCTTGAAGCTGTGTTTATGATTATATAAAGTAGAAAATTCTACAGGGGCACAGGTTTGCAAGTTTGATAGCCTTGGGTTTGAATCCTATTTCCACTCATATGAAGCTATAGTCTCTTAGTTCTTTCATCTATAAAATAGAATTAAATAAGCCAGTGTGTATATTGTGTTTAGTAAATAGCATTAGTCAGTGGAGGTGGGAAGGATGCTGATATATAAGGATCTCAGCCTACATCCTCATAATTTATTTTGTGGTTAAAGGCAACCACTTATGAAACAATATGCTTTTCTGTAATCTCTTTTATTCATTTGGTTCTCAGGGCCTGAAGTCAATAAATAGAGTGGAAATGCAACTTGCAAAACTCTACCTAGGTATTCTCACTTGAGGCCTCTTTACCATGTCAACAAGAGAGAGAGAGAACTTTATTGCTACATGTGCCCTTTTTTTCTCCCATATACCTATTGTGGTCAATGGTCTTCTGGAGGTAGCTTTCCAGTTAGTAAACCCAATAACATTTGAATGTGACTAATCTTTCTATTTTTTTTATATTTCTATTAGTAATATTAAAATAATAGCATCTATACCACTTACTGCAATATGGGCGTAAAGAGATGAGCATATACTAGTAGTAGCAAACAAGTGGAATCCTTCCTCAGTATCAGTTTCTGTTCTGAATATTCTACATAAACTAACTAGGCTATTCTCCCCAAACCCACATGTGGTGGGTGTCACTACACATCCCAACAGAGAAGTTGCAACACTTTCTTTTTTCCAATTTGCCCTGCATGTTTCAACAAAGATGCAGATGGTTGGGCATTTACAACTTAACGATAAAAACTGGGAAATGACTTGAGGTATTCCAAACTCAAACAATCCTGATATAGAGATTTTGAGAGCACTTTGAAAATAAGAAATCACAAAGGACTGGAATGATCATGCACACTTTGACTTGTACTTGTGGGTAAGAAGGGCCTACCTAGGTTGGAGATTGCTAATTGGAATCTAATGAAGGAAGGAAAAGAAACCTGGTTTTCCTTTGTAACAGCTATATAGGAGGTCTTTGTAGAGCTGTCAGCAAGAGAAGTGATAAAAAGAATGTGGGAATTGAAAACCAAATTTTGTGTGCAGCCGTCCTGGGTAAACATAATCGTTATGCATGAAGTTCATTCACAGGAGGTTCAGAGAGTCACTCAGCTGCTGTAACCTTCCATGCTGTCATTTATAAATGGGAGTGAAATCTGCTGCATTACATTTTCCTGCATGTTAGAGATGACGTGTATAAACTGAGAAAACTCATCACTGGACAAACAGCTATTACTGTAGTGAAGATGTAGCATGAGGAAGCTGAAGTTGGAGGACCAATGTGTACACTCAACTAAAGATAGCAGGGAACCACTGGAGGACGTGTAGTAGAGATGTGTGATGCCAAGTTATATTAATTAGCATATTCATTAATTAGCATCCTAATTTCACATTAGAGGGCTCACCTTGTAGAGTAGAGGTTGACTGTAAGGGAACTAAATTGAAAGACAGGATATCTCCTAGGACAGGATATTTTAGGAAAGTATTAAAACAGAGCAAGACAGACTGTAAAGTCAAGTCAGGGACTTAGAACAAGTGAAATTTTGGAGATAAATTTTTCTATATCTTAAACAGGTCTGTTTCAGGAATTTAAAAAATAGACTTTCAGGGCAAACTACTCACAAATACAAGTATTTTTTTTTAAGTGGTCAAATCCTATGTAAGGCATTCTTTTGGATTTGGGTAAACAGAAATATAGTCTGGATGCTGATATTCTGGATTTGATTTTTCTCTTTAAACTTTCTTGCTCCCATTTCCTGATAGGAGTGATCACTTTATTTTGGGCCATTGTTTACCTTTCCACAACTCCTGCCAAGGACATACCTCATCACATTGTACATATTTTTCTACGTCTGCCTCTCCATTAGATGAGGAGTCAATGAATGATAAGTATCTTTTTCTGCAACCCAAACATTTAAATAATGTATAGCACAGAGCAGATATTCAGTAAATGTTCCTTTTTAAATATATGGGAAAACAAGAGAGAGTATAGGAGTCTTATGTATGAGGTCACTGTGATAAGACTGCCTGGGCTTGAATCTCAGCGCCACCACCAATGACTAGCAGGATAATAAACTTCTGAGCTTGTTTCCTCACTTATGATATGGGAATTCCAATATCATAATGTTGCAGTGAGGTTAAATGACACAAAAATACACAAAATGTTTACCTTTCTTCCTGACACACAACAGGCATTTTGAAAATTAATGTCACTAGTATTGTTAATGTTAATATCATGGAGACAATGACAATTCCTTTTTGCTTTCCCTCCTCCCTCAACTCTCTGCTCCCAATATAAGTCTGCTATGAAAAATCGCCAGTGATCATCATAACCAAACTAACTGAAAAGTAGAATAGACAGACCTTTATTTTCTTTCATTATTCTAGCTCACTTACTTTCTGTCTCCATGTAGTCAAAGTCCCAGGATATATGTATATATATATATATATATATGCATATATATATTTTCTCACTTTGGAGAAGTATTAAAGATTGTCAGTTCATTGTATACCCAGAAATAAAAACAGCCTGACTTACGGGGTTATAAGTCAAGTGTTGTTTTTGAAGAATCATACCAATGTAAATAGGAGACACTAAGACAACTAGAAAATAGTTTTTTTTTTTTTTTTTTTTTGGTTTTTCTCCGGTACCGGGAACCGAACTCACGACCTTGCGCTTGCCAGGCAGGCGCTTTTGCCGCTGAGCTAAATCCCCAGCCCCCAGAAAATAGTTTTGACAGCTTTGTTTTACCAGTTGACCAGACATGAAAGATGAAACCTAATATGGGACAAGAGCTTCCCTTTATACATTCTTTTCAATACTTTCCACATTTCCAAATAGTTTGTTTGAGAAACACATTGTGTGTTTTTTATTAAACACAGGATTGAGCTGGATTTCTCTGTATGCAGAGACTTCATTTGCCAGTGAACTATAGCTTCAGGTTGGCCATCTGGAAAAATAAACTCCTCAACAGCCATATAATTTGTCTTTTGTCTGGTTTTAGGCAGTGGATTTTGGGGATTAGTATTGAGCAAACAGCAAGCCAGGGCTTTCCTGGCTCCTGGAAGAGCTCTCCTTTCTCTTAGGGCATCTTGCTAAGTTGCAAGTTAACAAATGGTTCCTACTCTTACAATGTCTTTGTCAACACTGTGTATATATGAACCTAATTTTCAATAAGACAAAACAGCTTTCCTTTTTCACTCAGCGAGGCGCTGCCATATGGACTAAAGCTTGATGTCAGAAACAGCATATTGCCTGGAATGCAGGCCGACATGCCAGCTGCGGCCCTGCACCAGGAGGTGAGGGGCTGGCCGGGGATCATTCCCCCTCAGATCATAATGAAACCCCTCCCTGACTCACCAAGTGACTAGCCTGGTTGTTTGGGAAATGTCACAGGAGACAAGTTCCATGTTTTCCTAAAACTAATTGTAATTTTTTCCCCAAACCCCCGATTACCAGGTCACTTTTATGAGAGCTCAGCATGAGAAAAGTGGGGCTCGGCAAGCTAATGTCGAAAACCCTGTGTGCTCAGATGAACACCACAATTCCTGATAATTTGCACTGGTTACAGTTCCAGGTATAGTTGCAGAATCATTCTCCCCTTTGATAACCAACAAGAGGGACCCCCTAGTTATAGTTAACACACTCGCTGAGGGCTACAAAGACAGAGGCTTGGCCTGCTTCTGCCATTTAGTAGCTAAGCGACCTCCATTGAATTACCTGACCTTCAAAGTCCCATGTTTTTCATTTGTATCACAGGGATGATACGTAATATGAAATTCCTTTCAAAGGTTTATGTTGATTATAAAATCATTCAGGCTTGTGAAGGTGGATAAAAGATAACTGGCAAAAGTACTCAATATGTTTTAGAAACACAGCCAGTCCCTGATCTATGAACAAATTCCATGGTGGGAGAGTGTTTGTAAATCAGATTCATTCCTAGGTCGGACAAAGTGAGTCTTGCACACCTTTGACACAAATATCCAATGTTCATTGCTTTGCGCTTCCGGGCGTCCCCTCCACATCATCACTGCTTTCCTCCTGCTTCGCACACCCCGGGCTCCGGCTGAGCACTGTACTGCTGAGCACTGTCGCACTGTACAACGATTGCACAGCGGCACAGCCGTGACAATAACTGGCAGACACATGGGCTACTTCTGCGATTTGCTTTCATCTACAAACGTTTGTAATGGGAGGTCCGTTCATCTGTGGAAGTTTGCAACTCGAATGTTGGTAAGTCAGGGACCCACTGTAAAACAAAGCAAGCCAAACTTATGCTTATAAGGGTTATCCACAGACTCTCACACACTACGGTAGCTTTTTAATATAATAATTATACCTACCTTTTAAACTTGCATTCTCTGCTGGGCTTTAGGCCAAGGACTTCATAACTCCTATTTCTGTGATATGGGAATTGCGGAAACTCAGAGAGATTTATTCCCTAGTTCACTTGTTGAGCGAAGATTTAAACCTGTAGGCTCAGACTATGTTCACCAAATGGCTAAACTCCAAAGTTCCTAACTATAAGAAATACAAAAACTGCATCTAATTGCCTCAGTGACTGACAGTGGTTAGCGTCATACTCTTTCTCACAGTCTTCATAGGACAATAACTACAGACACCTTAGCCAGTGACCTCGCTCATCTCCACTAAACACATATGCTTAGCATGTTTGTTCAAGGCTGTGCAGAAGAAGCCACAGAGGCTCACCATTAAAGTCAAGAGCTATTGTGTCCTACCTACAACTCCATATTTGGTGGTTCTTGTATCAACAGAACCACAAGCTTATGACTTAAACACCAGAAATTTATCATCTGACAGTTCCTGGGATGAATACATGAAATCAAGGTGTTGGCAGCATTGATTCTTTCTGAGGACTGTAAGGGAAGGACCTGTTCCAAGGAAATTTCCTTAGCTTGGAGATGGCTATCTCCCTAGTCTTTTCACATAATTTTTTATCCATGCATATGTGTCAACTAAATTTTGCCTTTTTATAAGAGCACCAATTATCTTGGAATAGGACCTATATGAGTCACCTTTCTTTAACCTGATTATCTCTAAAATGCTATTCTTCATTCTGAGCCAGTGAGGGTTAGACTTCAATGTATAAATTTGGGAGACTATAACTCAATCCATAACAAATCATTAGAGGAATATCATTTTCTGCCGCTAATAACTGTCTAGGTTGAATTAGAATGAAGGACAATGTAAACCTCAATCTCTAAGCTCAGGGTCCTTTTCATTATTTTAACTCTCTTATCTATCACCTCCTATTCCATCAAACCCAAAAAATCTTTAATCCTTTCTATGCAAATTCTTCATATTTGACAATTTCCATTTCTATTTCTTCTCTCTCCTTGGAAACCCCTTTTTTTTTTTTTTGTCTTTTTGAGACAAGGTTTCACTATGTAGTTTGCTGGCCTTGAACTCACTTTGTAGCCCAGGCTGGCCTCAAACTCATAGCAATATTCCTGAGCATTCTGGAATTATGCCCTGCAGGAAAGGCTATTTTTAGACCTTCAAGCAAAAAATGTTGTTTACTTACCCTGGAACCATATCCTCGAAGAGATTTCCTTGTTGTGACAATCTGCTAACATAAGTGCCAGATGAATATTTCTTCTTTTTTCAAAGTACTTCTCCTTCCCTTTCTAAATTGTGGCAAGATTTCTCAGTCTTAGCACTACTGACATTGTGAGACAGATAGCTCCTAGGAGGAATGTTCTGTGTGTGTATTATCAGCTTCCTTGTTGCTGGGACACCACACCTGATGCCCAGATCTGAAAGGAGAAAGGGTTTATTTCTTGCTCACAGTTTCAGATGATTCAGCCCATTGTTAACTGGCTGCAAGGTCAGAACACCATGCAGGAAATGTGGTGAAATGCTGCCTAGTTCATGACAACTGGGAAGCAGAGAAGAGGAACAGTGCCAGAGAGAAAGGGGTGACCTACCAGATGTAGATGCCCACATGTAGGTGTGAAGTCACACCCCTGTGGCCCACCTAGACACATCCAAAAGTATGCTTTACTAATCCTCTAGGTGGTTTCTAAGTCAATCAAGTAGACAGTTGACTGTCACAAAACATTGACCAGTATCCTTGGCTTCTACCCACGTTCTCATATTGCTCCCCTCGTTGTGCAAAACAATCCTCAGACAATGGTAAAACTCTCTAGGGAGGTGATTAGCCCAGTCACCGGCGTTTGAGATGGAATATGGGCATATAACATGGTCTAGGAGATGGGAAGATGTTGACTGTGTTTGTAAGAAAGTCTTACATCCCTATTTAAAAAATCACAAAAAGAAAGAACCCTTTTCACTTTTCCTAGAGGATTGTGTCTGCTTAGGGTTACTGCAAACATCTTGCCACCAAAAGTGGTGCCAAGCCATCATACTGAGGATGAGAAGGACTGAGAAGATAGAAGATACCCGTGTCTTTGGCGAAACTGTCAAACAACTGAACCGATCCTAGAGCTGTACTGTCTCTAAACTGACCATGGAAATGATAAACTCTCTTATTGTTTAACCACTCCTTGACTTGGCATTCTCTTAGTTGTAACCTACAGTATCCCAAATGTGATACACCCTTATGGGGTACTTGTAGCAAATTCTTTTGTGATCATTCTGCGTATTCTACCTTAGAAACTATATATTTTTAATCAATTATCCACAAAGATCTAGCAGGGTGAGTTCTTAGGATGGATTTTTAAGAAATGGCCATGAGTGTTTGCTTATTTATCCAAATGTCTTCCTCTTGCCTTATAAGTGAAGGAAGAGGAGTTCTTAGTGGTGAACTTCAGGAGGTGTAAAGTCAGACTGACACATTTGGTAAAGTTTATTTACCACAAACAGATGAGACATTGGGCCTCGGTTTCACTGCGTGATATATTAATCACATGAAGTATTCCAACTGTAGACAAATCAAACTCCACAAATGTGGGTCTAATTCACTATACTCATTTTATGACATTTTTCTAATATTTGATTCTGCTGAGCGTGGCCTCTCTCAAATCTCTCATCTTTCTGAATTTTGTGACACTGCCTTTCTTGCAGGTTGTTTGTTTTAAATATCTCATTATTCTTTTCTGCCTCCTTTTGTGTCTTCCTTAATCTTTTCAAATAAAGCAATTTGGGAAAAAGATGATGCTTTGAAGCCAGCTAAATATATTATTACATGATAGTATATATTGTTATATTAAAGTATGTATCTTTGGCCTCAACTTTGCTCAACTTTAGTTCTCTAATCTTTAGTAAGGGGGAAAATAATATTCACACGCAGGTGATCTGTCTGCAAACAGTGGAGTAATATATGGTAGACTGGAGGTCTTTAAGAAATATTTCCCTTCCCTTATATTTCTATAACTTTGGATATTCCAGAAGTTTCTGTTTTTAATATTTCTACTTAAGAATTTTTTCCCATTATAAATTAATAACATTTTAAAGCTTCATTTCTAGTGTGTGTCACAAAGGTGCTCTGTCAATCTTCTCTGATGTTGCCTTTCTAGATGTGTCCATTAGATTGTCTAATCATCACCTTAAAATAATAATACTTAAGTGAAACATACACTATTACTTAGAAACAGTTCCGTCCCTAATTTCATTATTTAAAATAATAGAATCACTTTTTTAGCCACATAAATGTTGAGACATAAGTACAGCACCTCAAACAATATCACCTCTGGTGAACTGAGCTCCACATTCAATCACTTATTTCTAATGGGCAAGTAATGTAAGCTCTCTATGCATAATTTCCTATATATAGTTGTGAAATATAAAAATAGTATTTAGTAAATGAATGGCACACTTATTAGTGCCCTAATGCTAGACAACACTGTTTTATTAGTATTAATGAAGTAAATAATTATGTATGACAATTTCCATCTTGTTGTTGAAAGATTTATATGATGAGGAAGTTACGTATTAAAAATCAAAGCAAGGAGGTAAACTCAAAAAGAATGAAAACCATAAATGTGAAGTATACAGTGACACTGTACTGGTTTAGCATGCGTTTATCATCCATCAGGATGATAATCTAAACTTTCGATATAGCAGAGTGAAACCTTGGGGAGGTAAAGGACATAACAGTAATTTAAGAGAATATACCTGCTCCAACACTTAGTGGTTACACAACCTTATATCCATGACTTAGTTTTTGGTAGTCTTTGCAGTTATCCACAGACATTGGATAATATCCCTATATGCACTGGGTGTGCTCATGATCAAAACACTGGAATAAGAGAGCCTTTTGCGTGTGTCCCAGTTTCACAGTTGGCTAAATACACATGCAGGATGGAATTCAGAAGTGTCCCCAAAACGTATGCGACCGAGGGCTCAAACACTTGCCTCTGCCTGTTTTATCAGTAGGATCTCACTGTAGCATATCTTAGGGCCATCAATTTAGCTCAAACAGCAGAATTTTAAACTGTCAATTGACTGCTGAAAAATCTTCATTGCAGATTGCTTTATACTAGTTCTAGTGCAGCAAATGTGGAAACATCGTAACTCATGGATTTTCTATGAAAATCTTCCATGTCCTAAAAAGTGAGCACCGTTGTTCTGGAGCCCATTTTCAAGTTCTCCATGCTCTTGCTCTTCTGCATCACTCCCTGGCATTGGTGCTAATTTGGGTGATATAAAACTTGATATTTGCTTCCTTAGAAATGGTCTGAAAATTTTGATGTTTTAAAATTCTGAAACTTACAACATAGCAAATTCCACTTAAATAGAACTCTTTCGTTAATTGTGTTTAAAGCTCTCTATATACAGTGCAGAAACTAGAATTACTGAAGAAATATGTGCCTAGTCTAAAGTAATATATTTTCTAGGAAGCATGGCTACCAGTCAGAGAATCACAGCCTGACTATGATACTCTGCACAAAATATTTACCGACCATACAAGATTTAAGAACAGTTTTCAATCCAGACAGTAGTGTTGAACACCCCCATGCAGAGCTAGGAAAGACTCTTAGAATAAGACACCACCATTTTTTTCGTTAATAAGGAAGAGAGTGACATGATGTTATTGCTGCCACAGCCTACATTACATTTAGAGTGAAACTTGAGAAACTTCAGAGGATTCAGTAGGAGAAAAACCATGCTAAGGTGCAAAAAAGTTTCAGGAGGGGCTGAGATTTGTTTGAACGTACACATACTGACTGATGTCTCAAGCTGCATTGGAAATGGGGGACTGGTGGGCAGCAGGATGTGGGAGGATAAAAGTCTGCCTTTCTAGTGCATTGCAAAATCTGTCACTTGAGGGCATGTGCCTAATCCTTTCTCTTTCATGGATGGATGCCTGTTTGCCGAAGGTGTTGTGAAAAGTTGCCAAGAGATTAATTCAAGTATTTATGAGACTCATTACCTGGTTCAGTGTTTATTTCCCTGGAATCCTCCAAGATCCATAACTTGGAGCTAAACAGCTGTTTTCTGGTGCTTATAAATAGAAGTGTTTAAATATGTCTTAAATACATTGTTTAGAAAAATATACACAATGCAAGAGGCTTTTGTAGCATTAGAAAATCTGTAATAGGAAGAAGGAAAAGAAACTTTATCATTTAACAACTGCTAACATTTATTGTGTGTCTGGGATAGTGTTACATTCCCTCAGTGCTGGTTATAAAGATTATAATTAAGTAGGCAGTCTCTGGAGGCTCCAGACCAACTCAGAAGCATTTCTCCTTCTCAGATTTCAGCTACTGCCTTCCCTAAGTGGGAGCTGGAAAAGCAAACTAAGACCTTTGAAGCCACACAATGTCTGGTCTGTCTTGGCCAACAGTGTTGTAATATAAATGATGTTACAGCAGGCAGTAGGATAATTCATGTCAGAAACAATACAATTCCACATTGTTTCATTTATAGCCGGGGACAGATTGTGCACTGCCATACTTACGGACAACCTCTTCTTCAATGACTAGAGAAAGTGACAGCTGAATCAACTGCTAACCCTGGTGGTAACATCAGCAGGACAATAGTGCCGTAGCAGTTCACCAAATAATTAAAACTTGAGTCTTTTATTTCACAAGTGTAAGCTCAGATGTTCCTCTTTACCTCTACCTAAGCTCGCAGTGACCTATCTCACAATGCTAACAATGACTTCCAATTTGCTTCTCCAATCTATGTGTGAGTGAAAAAGCTATGAGACTACCCAGGCGAGGGAGGGGAACTCTGAGTTACTTAGCAAGTATGCACCTGTACTGAGCTGAATAGCCATTGCTCTCCCAGTTTTCTTTGGAGAAGAATATTTCTTTGCCCTTCTGTTTAATTGGGAAAATAAGAAAAAAGAAGGTAGGGTTGCTACATTTTTAGTAGGAGAAGAAAAAGAATTACTAGGACTATTCTGTGGATTTGAGGAATAAAAGTGCACAAACTTACTTACCTTTTTAACAAACTTGCTTAAATTCCTGGGGAATTTGCTACAGTGCCCCTTTCTTTTGAAATGGAAAGTTTCAGCTTCGAGTCATTGCTCTATGTTGTCCTGTCTCGAAGAATCTTGAAACGTCCTGAGGGCATCAGATTACCTTGTGTGCAGAATTGTTTGCCAGAGCCTGGAGGAAAATTGGCTGAATAAAGACGATTATTTTTGTAGGCTTCCGCATTCGAACCTGTTTCAGGCTGTGTCTAAGGCTGCAAAGTGCCGAATGCCAGGCTGACCATGTATTGTATTAAGACCTCACTAAGCCCTTTAATTCAAAGGGATGTATTTGAAAGAAATAAACCGAGGAAAAGCATCCCTTCTTCAACTCTGATTGAAGTTTTAGAGGGATCAAGAGAAATTTCAATAGCTTGGAACCTGGTCCCTCGGAAAACAATGAATAGCGACTGCAAGAAAAGAAAGCCTCGCTGATTAGCTCCCCTTGTGGAGACAGTCTCTACCCCTTGGCTTCCTTTGATGAGATTACTGACTTCTGAAACTCCTTCCCACCAGGAAGGTAGACATGCTGAAAGAGCATCCTCCTGAGCAGGCAGGGAACACATTCTTCATCCTTGGGAAAACACGCTCTTTTGCTCTCTGGAATGGCTTGGTCATGTTTTCAGCCTTGGGATGGGAGCTTTGCTTCCAGAATTTCCGAGCCAATCTAGGTTACAATGAAGCATAGGTTTCTTTGGGAGAAACTGCAATAATTAATTCCAGATAGCCAAAATCATGATATTTGTATCTTTAGATAATCCATAAACAAGGTAGAGAGACTTTAATGGATTTTTGCCTTTCACATTGCTCCAGGAGTATTTCTCCATGACATCCCATCCAAGTTAGAAAAGAATCCAAGATACCCTTTTTTTTTTTTTTTTAACTTTGGATACCATAGCCTAACCAATTATTTCTGTCCCTTTTTCTTTCCCATCCTTTAATCACACCACATCCATATACAAAAATTTGTACTCTCACAATTAAGCATATTTAAAGATGAACAGTCTCAGTCTACGGAAGCCCCATTCTTGATTTACGATCATATAAATCTTCCTTAGAAGCTATCAGGGTTGGAAGGCCTTCCTGGCTGATCTTAAACTTGTTCTGATGCTTTCTGTCTTTAATTCACTGGCTTCCACATATTCCCTGCCCTCATTTCCCTGCTTATTCCAACCTCAAACCAAACATCAGTCAAGGTTTAGTTTAAATCATACTATTTCCTTAAACTGAAGATAATAATGCAAACTTATGCATTCAGTAGAATGATAACATTTTAGTCAATTAAAAGCAGAAAGACATGTGGAGGATTTCTAGTATAAACAACCAGCCCAATTAACAGGTTTGGAAACTGAGTAGAAGGGAGGTGTGATCTGAAAAAGGCCATGCTGTACATTTCACCATGCTACAAGTGCAGTTTTGAACAATATTGTCTTTAACACTAGAAGTATGTTTAATAATCCTAGGCTTTTTGAAGGCAAGGATTGTTATTTCCATGATATATTTTGCATGGGACCTCATAATACTAGGTTTCCCTATGTGCTGTCAAATAGAATTTTCTACAGGGAGTAAATGTCTTATAATCTACACTATCCAAATAGCACATATAGCCACATGTAACTTTTGAGCACTTCAAATGTGGCTAGTGCAACTAGGGGACTCAGTTTTAAGTACAGTTACATTTAAATTACCTTAATGTAAATTTAAATAACCACATACGGCTAGTGATTACCATATTGAACAGTGTATATTTTATTCCCTGATTCACAGCAAGTTAATAAAAATTAGAGTTAATGTATTGGTTTGGTTATATCTTTTAATATTTATTTAATTAGAATAAGGGAAGTCTTGAAATGGAAGGGCAAAGTCTCATAACTCCAGTTAATACCATTAGGAAAGTGCAAGCATATGAATACTTAAGGACAGATTGACACCAGGGGCCAGATCTAGGTGTCATTTTCTAAAATTATGTTTTTCCTTGTCATAGTGCTCCAGGGAAACTGCCCAGAGAAGGAACTAGGTTGTAAGTGGAAGAGACACAAATATTAGTATGTATGTCTCTGAAAAAGAGAGAGAGAGAGAAAGAGAGAGAGAGACAGAGAGAGATGGGGTTATACACAAGGAAGAAGGGATAAAGGACCATTAAGAAAAGTAACTTGCCAATACAAAGAACGGAGAGAAAAAAAGAAAACAATAAAAAGCTCATGCTTTCATCCATAAACCTAAGTGTAAATAAAGAGTTCTGTTTTAGATGTGAAATAATGTTACTGGCATAAGCCAGGGAGCATTGCATAGGTGTATCCAGGATTACTGAAGGAAGAGAGCTTAGCAGCTACTGAACCACGACAACGTCTTCATACTAATGAATTACATTCCTCAACATCTTTGTCGAGTCAAAGAACTCCTTCTGAATGAGCATGGAATGTTAACATCTGGTTCACCAAATAGAGATAACAATTTCATCCGATCCAAAGCCTCAGTCAGTCAAGCTTTCATCCCTCCCTGTTGTCTGCTGATCCCACTTTATCCCTCCTCTTGCTTTGTAGCTGCTCAGTGAAGAAGAGACCTTGCTGAGGCGTGTTGAAATCAGTGACATGTAAGAGACCCGTGGAAGATGAAGAGGGCCCTGGGTGCCCTTTCTTTCCAAAAGAGTTCTGATAATGTAGCCCAGCAGCTTCAACAACTTTCTGAGAGAAATATTTTGTCTAGAGAATGTAGTTTATAATTAAATAAGAGAAACGAATGGCTTCCACAGTTCATGGTGTTCAAAACAGGACACTGCTTTTCGTTTGTTTCACAGTACCTTGTCTCTCATAGAAGGAATGAAATGCTGAGTAAAATCTGCAATAGCATGCATTGTGTTTTTTGTAGCTTTTCCTGTTGATAGGCGAATGAAATGACATTTGGATTTTTTGAGCACGTGGAATATCTCTTTCTTACTGTTTAGCTGTTCAGTTTGGTCACAGGCACGGTAAGCTTTTATTTTGCATCTTTAATGTGGCCAGAGTTGTAGGACCCAGATCTAGCTGTCATTTTGAAAAATTTGAAAGTAGTGGATGTGACACCATTCTCAAAGTCACAAGGTAGGATTTATTTATTCATGATTGTAATGTACAGGCAATCTTAGACTCTTGGAAATCTCATTTTCTCTTTCTTTCTACTACTTGGTTTCTTCTTCTGAGCACCCTTATTGCTTATTAATGCTAATACCCACCCTGTTCCACCACTACACGATGGCTCCATCAAGTAGGTTCTCTTTTCACGGCATCTTACGTCTGTCCTCCATCCTATTTCATGGTCTCTACCCACAGCGGACTCTTGTTAGTTTTCTCTTGTTACCAGCACAAGCTATGCTGCCTCTTAATGAATCATTCTAAAGGTCAGGAATAACTGGATTATTGTATAGCTCAAAAAGTTGTAATGTGTGAGGAAATGAAAAGGAAGGAGGGAAAAGAAAAGGAAGGAGCAGAGGAAGAAATGCAGAAGGTTGTCAGTGGGACAGAACAGGAAGCAAAGACGTTGTAGTATATCGAAAATGGAAAGAAGATATTCATTGCTATTGACACCAAGACAGAAACTACATCTTATACAATAGTTGTGAGTAATTGCTTAAAAATATTTAGGTTAAATTCTTACCTACTACATATACAAAATAACTTTTACATTAGCTAGAATGTCTAATGTAAAAAATTCTTAAAAATACTTTAGAATATAAAAAAATTAGTACAAGATTTGAAGTGTTTTAAGTTAAAATAAAACAAAAGGATATATAAAACAAAACAATAATATAAAAGATTAAATGTAACATAAACATTAAAAACCTAATCACAAAATTCATGATCAATTTTTTTTTTTGTTTGTTTGTTTGTTTTTGTTTTTCTCCGGTACCGGGAACCGAACTCACGACCTTGCGCTTGCCAGACAGGCGCTTTGCCGCTGAGCTAAATCCCCAGCCCCTCATGATCAATTTTAAAAGTAAATGACCATCTAGGAAATATTTCCAAGATATGTGACATACAAAGATTTCTTTTTTT
>NW_004955472.1:11975128-11976568 GCF_000276665.1 Chinchilla lanigera | reverse complement strand
CCTGGAGTTTATCTTTCTTTATAGCTGAGTAATACTTCATTGCATAACAATGGCACATCTTTTCTATCCATTCCTCAGTGGATGGGCATTTGGACTGTTTCCAAGATTTAGGTATAACAAATTGTGCTGCTATACACATGAGTGCACATATATCGCTGTGGTATGATGTCTTTAGTTCTTCTGGGAAAATACTCAGAAGGGGAATAGTTGGGTTAAATGGGTCTTCCAATCCTAGTTTTGTGAGGAATCTCCAAACTGATTTCCACAGTGGTTTCACCAGTTTACACTCCCACCAGCAGTGAGATAGTGTTCCTTTCCCCCAACAGCCCCTCCAGTATTTGCTAGTGGTTGATTTCTTAATGATAGCCATTCTTTCTGGGAAATGGAATTCTCAGATGGAATCTCAGTGTTGTTTTAATTTGCATTTCTCAAATGACTAATGATGTTAAACATTTTTTCATGTATTTATTCGCCATTAGTATCTCTTCACTTGAGAAGTATGTATTCATCTCAGATGACCATTTTTGGATTGGGTCTTTGAATTTGGGGGACCTGATTTTTTATAATTCTTTATATGTCCTAGATAGAAGTCCTTTGTCTGAGGAGCAGTTGGCTAAAATTTTTTCCCAATGTGTGGGTTTTCCTTTTACTCTATTGGTTATTTCTTTAGATGTGTAAAAACTTTTCAGTAAGATGAGATCCCAGTTGTTTTTCAAATATTTCCCATGCAGTCTGGTTTTTGTTCATGAACTCTCTGCCTACCCTAATGTCTTCCAGATTTTTACCTACTTTCTCATCCAACAAATATAGTGTTTCTGTTTTAATATTTAGATCATTGATCCATTTTGACTTTAATTTAGTGTGTGGTAAAAGACATGGGTCTAGTTTTAGTCTTCAGCATGCGGGAAGCCAGTTTTTCCAGCACCATTTATTAAAGAGGTTATCTTCTTCCAGTGAAAGTTTGGTCCCTTTGTCGAAGATAAGGTGACTGAGTGTGTCTGTAGTTGTGTCTGTATCTTCTAATCTGCTCCCCTGATCTTCAGGTCTGTTTTTGTGCTGGTACTATGCTGATTTAATCACAGTTGCTTTGTAATATAATTTCTAGTCAAGAATTGTGATGCCTCCTGCCTTTCCTTTATTTCCCATGATTGCTTTTGCTATTCCAGGCCTCTTCTGCTTCCAGATGAACTTTGGGAAATTTTTCTCTAGATCTGTGAGGTATACTAATGGTATTTTCACTGGATTCCTTTGAATCTGTACAACAATTTTGGGAGTATGGCCATTTTCACAATGTTGGTTCTTCCTATCCATGAGCAAGGAATATCTTTCCATTTTCTGATATCCTCTTTGATCTCTTTTTTTCAGAGTACTATAATTTTCATTGTATAAATATTTCACTTCTTTTGTTAGATTGATTCCTAAGTATTTCATCTTTTTAGA
>NW_004955472.1:11957381-11975028 GCF_000276665.1 Chinchilla lanigera | reverse complement strand
CAGAGTACTATAATTTTCATTGTATAAATATTTCACTTCTTTTGTTAGATTGATTCCTAAGTATTTCATCTTTTTAGATGCTATTGTGAAAGGTGTGGTTTCCCTAACTTCTCTCAGTCTGTTTGTTGCTTGTGTACAGGAATGCTATTGATTTTTAAGTTTTAACTTTGTTTCCAGCTACACTACTGCATTTGTTTATTAAGTACATGAGCCTTCTGGTGGAGTTTTTGGGGTCTTCTATGTAGAGTATCAGGTCATCTGTGAATAATGACAATTTCACTTCTTCCTTTCCTATCCCCTTATTCCTTTTATATCTGTCTCTTGTCTAATTGCTCTAGCTAATATTTCCAGAACTATATTGAATAGGAGTGGTGACAGTGGACATCCTTGTCATGTTCCTGATTTTAAAGTGAAAGTTTTCAATTTTTGATCATTTAGTATGATGTTAACCATTGGTTTATCAAAGATGGCTCTGATCAGCTTGAGGTAAAGGCCATCTATTACTATTTTCTGTGGGGTTTTCATCATGAATGGGTTTTGGACTTTATCAAAGGCTTTTTCTGCATTGATGGAGATGATCATGTGATTTTTGTCCTTGGCTCTATTGAAGTGGTGTATTACATTGATTGATTTGCATATATTGAACCATCCCTGCATTCCTGGTACGAATCCCACTTGGTCGTGGTGTATAATCCCCTTTATGATTTGTTGTATTCTGCTTGCTAGTATTTCATTGAGAATTTTTGCACCTATATTCTTTAGGGAAATTGACCTATAGTTCTCTTTTTTGGTTGGATCTTTCTCTGGCTTTGGTATCAAGATAATAATTGCCTCCAGGAATGAGTTGGGGAGAATTCCTTCCCTTTCAATTTCATTAAAGAGTTTGAGAATTGGTGTTAAATCTTCCCTAAATTGTAAAATTCAGCTGTGAATTGTAAAATTCATCTGTGAATCCATCAGGACTGGGGCTTTTCTTCATTGGCATGTTTTTAATTACATTCTCAATTTCACTGGCTGATATTGAGTTATTCAGGATTTTTGTATCTTCTTCATTCAGCTTTGGTAATTCATATGTATCTAGAAATCTGTCCATTTCCTTTGTGTTTTCCATCCTATGAGAGTAAAGATTTTCAAAGTAGGTATTGATGATCTTCTGAATTTCTTCAGGATCAGTAGTGATTTCACCACTTTCATTCCTTATTACATGTATTTCAGTTTTTTGCTTTCTTTTTTGAAAAGGTTGGCTAGAGGTTTATCAATTTTATTTATTCTTTTAAAGAACCAACTATTTGATTCATTAATTCGTATTTTTTTTTTTAGTCTCCATTGCATTAATTTCTGCTCTGAGCTTGATAATTTCTTATCTTCTTTGTGCTCTGGGTTTTTTTGTTTTGTTTTGTTTTGGTTTTTCTCCGGTACCAGGAACCGAACTCATGACCTTGCGCTTGCCAGGCAGGTGCTTTGCCGCTGAGCTAAATCCCCAGCCCCTGTGCTCTGGGTTTAACTTGCTCTTCTTTTTGTAGGAACTTGAGGTGCAACATAAGATTGTTTATTCGTGCTTGTTCTGTTTTCCTGAGGTTGGAGTTCACTGCTATAAATTTCCCTCTGAGGACTGCTTTCATTGATCCCACAGGTTCCTATAGGTTGTATCTCCATTTTTGCTTGATTGTAAGTAGTGTTTAATATCTACTTTGATTTCACCTGTGACCCATTGGTTGTTTAGGAGGATATTATTGAATTTCCAAGTGTCTATGGAGTTTTTGTGTTTTGTTTTGTCATTAATTTCCAGTTTCATTGCACTATGGTCTGATAGTATACATGGGATAATTTCAATTCCCTTGCATTTACTTAAACATGTTCTATATACTAATATATGGTCTATGTTAGAGAACATCCCATGTGCAGCTGAGAAGAATGTGTATTGTGATGCTGTTGGGTGCAACACTCTGTAAAGGTCTACCAAGTCCATATGTTCACAAGTTTGGTTATGTTCTGTTATTTATTTCCCAATTTCTTGTCTAGTTGATCTATCTCTTTGTGACAATGGTATATCAAAGTCCCCTGATATGATTGTATTGCTACTTATTTCATTTTTCATGTCTTTTATAACTTGTCTTATATAGGTGGGTGCTCCTATATTTGCTGTATAGATGTTTATGATTGTTATCTCTTCCTCTTGAAGCTTCCCCTTCACAAGTATGTAGTGACTTTCTTTATCCCTTTTGATTGTTCTTGGTTTGAAGTTCATGATGTCTGCAATCAGAATAGCTACACCCACTTTTTTCTGGCTTCCTGTTGCATGGAGTATTGTTTTCCATTCTTTAATTTTCAGTCTATGAATTTCCTTTTGAGTTAAGTGTGTTTCTTGTATACAACATATAACTGGATTTTGTTTCCTGATCCACTCTGCTGGTCTGCTTCTTTTGGTTGTTGCATTGAGACCATTTACTTTGATGGTTACATGTACTGGCTTATCTTTATCATGATATTTTTGTGCTGTTGGATCCTCCTTTTTCCATCTGTTTAATTGCTTGCTCTACTTGGTGGTTCCTTTCTGTTGTTGTTCTTGAAGTTGTGGTCTGTTTTATCGCTTTCTAGAATATCCTTTAGTACTCTTTGTAGGATTGGTTTGGTGCTCATGAATTTCTTCAGTTGTTCTTTATCATGAAAATATTTTATTTCTCCATTAAATTTGAAGGATAGTTTGCAGGGTACATCAATCTGGGTTGGAAGGTGTTTTCTTTCAGTACCTGAAATACTTCACTCCAAGCTCTTCTTGACTTGATGGTTTGTGTTGAGAAGACTGCTATGATTCTGATTGACTTTCCTTTATAGGTGATCTGTTTCTTTTCTCTAACAGCTTTTAATATTCTGATCTTTTGTTGAGTTTCTGGAATCTTGATCACTATATATCTGGGTGTATATTTATTTTGGTTATGATTAACTGGAGTTCTACATGCTTCACTCACTTGATGTCCAATTCTTTCCATGCCTGGGAAATTTTCTGCTATTATTCCTGTAAGTAGTCTTTTAATGTCATTCGTATTGACACCTGCTGTTTCATTTATACTTCTAAATCTGACATTGGTTTTCTTTGCTTCGTCTTGCAGTTGTTGAAGTGTTATTTCCTGGTTCCTTGTTATTTTCAAGAGATCGCTCCTTTCACATTCATTAGTGACAATGCTGTCTTCAAAATCTGAAAGTCTGTCTTCATCTTTGTTCAGGTAGTTTTGCCAGCTTTCGATAGAATTTTTATTTTCCTCAATAGTTGTTTGAATCTGTTTCATACATTCTAGTTCTTTTCTATATTGTTCACTCAAGGTTTCCATGAGTTGTCTATTCTCTTCTGTTTTCTTGTCAATGTCATCTTTGGATATACTGAACATTTCTTTCATTATTCTTGTCATTTCTTTTTTTCACCTAAGACCTTCTTTCTGATCTGATGTCTTCTATGGCCTAATGGAGTTGTTTCTTTACTTCAGTTGCTATCATTTCAGAAATTTCAGGTGTATGACTTGAAGGCTGTTCTGTGTTGAAGTCTCCTAGACTTATTTTGGGTGGTGTGGAGGTCTGGGATTGCATTTTTCTCCTTCCTTTTGTCATTTTTGAAGATCCAGAGGTTCCCTGGAGTGCAGCCTCACTCTCCAGATTGTGTGTGAGTGGCAGGGTGAGTATCTGAAGATCCACAATGCTCAGCACAGTGGCCCCTGTGCTGGTGAGTGTTGGCAAGGTGGGGTCCCAGATGCTCCCAACCTTGCTTGCATTCAGTTGGCTCCCAGCCATGTGTGGGAAGGAAGGGAGAGGCTCATTGGAGTTCCTGAAACTGTCTGGGGTTCAGCCTAGCTTTCACAAGAGTAGGGTGGGATGCAGGTCGCATTTACTAAGGCTTTAGATATTTCCCAGGACAGAGTCTGTTTCCCACACTGGAAGGGGAGGGGTCAGGGTGGACTCCCTGAGGCTGCTGACTCTGTCCAGGTTTCAGCTGAGCTTCCAAGGGGAGTGTGAGTTGTTCTGGCAGTGACCACCAAAGCCCCAGAAGTTGTCCAGAGCTCCACATGCCTCACACATTAATGGGGGAGGCACCAGAGTGACTCACCAGGGTTCCTAAAGATGTCTGGCATTCAGCCCAGCACCTGCAGAAACACTAGGTGTCGGGGGAGTAGTCACCAAGACCCCAGAGTGTGCCAGGGGTTCTGCCTGCCTTGCACGCTGGTCAGGGAAGCACAACAGTGACTCACCGGGCTTCCTGAAGATGTCCAGGGTTCAGCCCAGCCCTGGAAGACACCCACAGATTTCTTTACAATATAAAGCTCCCTTACAAATTGGCAAGGAAAAACACTCTAATAAAAATAGTTCACAATGATTACAGTGTGAAAAACAAATATCATAACCTATTTAAATAAAATCATCAGATATATAGTATTTTTACTCTGTTTTCCAATTGTTTTATGTTTATAAAACCATTTCTTATTTTAAGATTAGTCATTTTTTCTAGTTTACATCTTATGTTGCATTTAGTATTTTCAATAAACATTTATTTGGAAGTATATTCTGAAATACTAATGCTGAGCTTTCCCCTTCCTTTCTAGATTGTAAATTCCCTAAGGGCAGAAATCAAGAAGGAGAAGAAGAGAAGTTTGGAGAGGGCAGATATCTTTTGAAGTTAATCTAAATATGTATTGAAATTCTGACACCACTGGTCACTTAATGCCACCGTGAGACTTCTGTTTCTCATCTATAGAACAGGTGCACTGATTAGGACCTGCAAGTCAGTGGGAAGAAGACCCTGTGTTTGTGAAGTTATCGGCATGCTAATCCAACTTCCTTCTTACTGCTTGCTTTTCCTTCTATTCTGAGAGAACACTTTGTATCCTTTTCTCTTTTCTTTTTGTAGTGAAGTAAAAATGTAGTAGCACGTGTGAAAACATCTTGTAACATGGTATGATTTTTAACAACATAAACTAGTACAATTTTTTAATATATTTTATAGTGAAAATTGCATGCTATGCTACAATTAATGATGAAAGGATATGGTGTTTAGATGAGAAGATTCAGAATACATCAACAGAGGTAGGCAAATAAAGCAAAACTAAATGTGAAAAACAATGAAAAAGTCTTAATGCCCTCGAATAATGGGGGGCATGGGGTCAGGCAAACAACTCTGTGCAACCTTGGACATGTCATTGATATTTGGTTTTTCCACCTGTCAAGCTGGGATTAACAGCATTCCCACAGCAGGGCCATTGTGAGGACCAATGAAATAAGTAAGTAAAAGCATATGGTGCATAGCTGACATCTGATAAATGCTTCTTTTCTTTCCTCTCAGACTAAATCGCCAGCCTGATTCATAATACCTCTGGGTACTTAGGTATTTAAAAGACTTGAATATGATTTCTTAAGTGCCCAACCAACCACCAGTGAGTGACTTAGGCCCCAGACAGAATAGATCTTATTTTCAAAAATGCATTCAGACTTGACCTTCATGTTTACAATAGGATTTTTGGATCTGCATGTGTCTTATGACACACTGTCCAAATCTCCAAGCTCTCAGTTAATCATCTCAGTTGGTTTTGCAGGCACACAGCCATCCTTCTGCTCTTGAGAAGACTGAGAACTTTGTGTTCCAGTCTCTTTGTTTTCAGAGGCAATCATTAGTTGTTATCAGTGCTTGCTTTGCAAATTTCGTGAGCTGTAAAATGTAGTGCTATATATTCCTAGGAAGTTTTTTCCCACTGAGAGTATTTAAGTTGAATGTTTTTTAATAGCCTGGGAGGGAAGATTCTGGCAATAAAACAAAGCATTTCAAATTTTAAAAATAAGCAGTACATTTATAGCAATTATATAGGGATGTTATTAGTGATTAAATATAGTGTTATGGAATAATAATCCAGAGTGAAAAAATGCTAAATATTATAACCTAGCAATTTTTCTAGTTCTTTTTGTTTCTTAATAAAAGAATGCTTATATTTTAGGATGAATGAAGCATGCCCTGCTACATTTGCATCAATTTACTTAGTGTAATAAGATATACAGAGTGCTTACATTGCTACTTTGTCATTCAAATTGTTAGCTAAGGAATATGATTCCAGTCTCTTTTATATTCTCCTTAGATGTGGTCTTGAATAAAAAGAAGTGACAGCCCCTTTCTCCAGTAATAGGACACTCTCCGTACTATTCTTCCTCCCTTCCTTAGGCTGTGCGGATCTGAGCTGTTTCATTTACCTGTGTGTTTTGGGTCACGATTTTCTCTCTATGGGAAGAATTTAGTGATTAGCGGGTCTAGCAAATCTCGGATTTGTTTCTATTTAGAAAATATGAAATGATTTTTTCAGTCAATTATGTACATTCATGTGCTGTATCAAAATTACTCCACTTAGTTACACAGGTGATACAGGTTTGACTGTGCTCATTTCAGAGCTAAGAAGGAAGCCCAGAATTTTCATACATACCCTACATTCTGATTTTGTGAGTTGATATTATAACGTGGATCCAACTGTAAAATAAATTTTTTTCCAACCCAGTTATTCTTGTAATTAAAAATTATGTAAGATTAATGATTTATTCCTCTCTTATATCCTCAAAGAGGGAACACTTGAGGGAGAGCAGGCTTTTGAGGGAAGAGATGACATCCTTGTTTTTTAATATGTTCTTCTTCTTCAGGTGTTTGTCACACCCCCAGGTAGAGGAACCTAATCACCAGAGACAGAGACTAGGACTGGAGAAAGAAATTTGAGAACATCAGCAACATGTTACATTAAATGTAGGCTCCTATTTTGGCTTGTTTTCTCATTCCTAGTAGTTTGAGGGTTTATTTTTTGAGATGAAAGCCTTGCTTAGTTTTCCAGAGCTAGCCTCCTGTCTCAGCCTCCTGAGTGCTGAGATTACAGTTGTGGCCCAGGGGAGGATTTGGCCTTCAGGAGATTTTGCTCTTAATAAGACAAACAGAGCCAAGATGTGCAAGAGACTCTGCCATTACTGTAGATGCGTGTAGTCAGCCCAAATACATACTTTCAGATCTTGTAAGCTAAAGAGTCTCAAAATTTTGTGGGCATCAGAATGCAACAGAAGCTCAGTAGGGTAAGGTTTGGGGCTCTGGATTTGTTGATTAAATTCTATAGAAGATTTTGATAGACTTCAAATTTTGAGAAGCACTAGCTTAAATTGTGTATTAAAATATCTGTCTCACAGCCAAGCAATGAATTTACTAAAAATGATATGTCCTTTCGTTATAATTTGAAAGAATAGCTGCTGATTTAAAAGTTGAATTTAAAAATATTTTAAAATATTTGACAGTTGTTTGAATTTGACAAACACATTCCTGTGATATGGTCACCCAAAACTATCCCTGTCTTGTCCCTTCCACAGGGGATAAGGGTGAGCAAATACAGATATAGGAAAACTTGGCTTTCTTTCTGACCAAGAGGATAAGAGAGGACACAATTCCCAACCCTCCCTGGGAGGAACACTTACCTATATGGTATGTTGGAATTGGAGGCAGCTGCCAATTTCGTGGGTGGGCAGGGAGTACACAGCTGTTAGCTATATGGTTTTAAAAACAGTCTGTCCTTGGCTACATTACAAGAACACTGCGGTTATAGCATCAAATAGGAAGCTGACTTACATGCAAGTAATCCTTATTAAAGGGGATTTTACAAAGCTGGGCACTTGAGAAAATCAGGCAACTGTGAAAAGAATATGTCCTGCTTACCTTTGTGAGAGCCAACAATTACTCCACAGTTAGGGTGGGATTAGACAAGGCAATCAGTGGTAATAGAGTTCATATCTGGGAAGGGGGAAGTCTTAGTCATTCGGAGATAAACCTTTTATTATGGCTTCTTTTGCTTGATCATCTTTATCCTTCTGCCACACCCCTACCTTTGCGCAGAGCATTGGGTGAGGGAGGAACGACTGTGGAAGTGCTCCCGACCCAGGCTTTTGTGTGCATTGTCCGAGGCTCAGGGCTTCCTCATCAACGGGCTTTCTTGCCCTGTCATTAGGCCCAGTGGCAAAAGAGCCCCATTCTCATGAACTGACCCATGTGTGGAGCAGGTCACCTGAGAAGGAGGCTTACTGCATTCGTCAGAGGCCTTTGAGACTCCCAGATGTTGAGGCAAGATGCAAACAGGGAGAAACGCTTTCATTGCTTCTCTCTTCATTTCTTGACCTTTGGAAGAAATAGGTTCTATCTTATGACCAAATATATGGCTTCGTATGGGCATGGTGGATTTTTACCCTTCCAAATTACAATTATAGAGTCTCCTTGCAAGAATACTAGTTAATTCTCTCAGAATTAATTCTACCACAGTCTAGGGAGAATAAGTATTTTACCCCTTTTATATTTCTCCTTCACTTATGCTTAAAACCAGGTAATTGGAGCAGGCCTTCAGTGTAATCTTGCCCGACGGCTAAGCTTGCCACCTAATGACATACAGGGTTGTTCCCCTTTATTGAGGTGTTCTGATGCTCATTATCTCAAATGAGTTCCCTTTTCTCCTTTGCTTTATTATTAATCCACCTCATTCTTTTTCACTTGGACTTTTCCAAGTGAACCCTGACAAAGTGTGTCTTTGTAGGTTGTGTGTCTGTGGAACAGTGCCTCTGTGTGAGGGAGTGTACCTCCTAACCGTGCCCCTGGGTAACATTTAAGTGCTTAGTTAAGCCAAGGCAGTGGAAAATTGACAACAGTCTTTGGCATTGATTGCCTTATAATGATCCCGCATCAATCCAGGCGGGAAAGTGGAAGAAACTGAAATTCACTTGCAGTGTTCCCCTGTCAAGGCCAGGTGCAAGCTGCTCAAACTCAGAGAAAAGAATTAACGCTCGTCTTTGAATGAAGAGGGTAAGAGTGCGTAAAAATAACTAAAACTTGAGCGTCCTGTTGAGTCAGAGAAAAGTTTTATAATCATTCATGTAATATGATTTCTAGTCAGCTGTATAGAATGAGGTAAACACAAGAAAACACTGACATGGATTTCTTTGTTCAGACTTGGCTTGGAATCTCTAAGCCTAATATTTCTGAGTCTCAATTGTCTAACTTAGTACAGGGAAAACAACACTAACCTGAGAAGTTTTCGGTGCAGATGAAAAGAGATGGTATTTAAAGTGCTTAATGGAGGCTTTGTTACATAGTAGGTGACAAATTTTATTAAAAATTGACCACAACTCATTCCATTAGACTGAAACAGTTTGCAAAGTTTTGGCCTAGTAGCCTAAGACATGAGCTTGGATTATTTCTTCTAAAACCATTTTTCCCTTTCTAGTTTTAAAAGGCACCTAGCATTTCAGAATCCCTACCAGGGATTTCTGCAACATACCAGATACTTTGCTCGGCAGTGTCCTCTCACTGAATACTTATACAAGATCTACAAAGGCTTATTATTATTTCCCTTTGTGGATGAGACCTACATCTTGTAGATCTCACTTCATCCCCTCTTCTTTATATTACCTTAACATTCCAAAAGTAGCCCTCTCTTCTTATTCGCAGTGCAATCTACCCAAAGATCCTTTCTTTTCATGAGCCCGTGACTACCTAACTGTTCTTTAGCCTCTAGAGCACTGATAACTTCTTCCATGAAATCTCATGAAACTTTTTCCATGAAATAAGTTAGCTGAGAGTGTAATGAAGTTCAAGTGAGACCTAAAGGTTCTAGTTCTTGTTGGATTGATCTTAGTAAATGGTCTAATATCCCGTGCCTCGCTTTCTTCACCAGTAGAAATAAATGATCCATGGTAACTTTCTATGATGCTTTCCTAAACACGGCTCAAAAGACGATAGATGTGGATTTTGTGCCATGTACCAGATGAAAGACAAAGTCTCTTACTCAAGGAGAAAGTTAGTAGCAATAATAATATGTATATGTAGCAATTTGGGTTCATAAGAAGAGTAGGCAGACACTGATCTTGTTTTTTCTTCTCACGCAGTGATCTAGACCAGCTCGGTCAGCTTGTCACTAGTGGAACTGGGACTTCAGTCTGATCTTCTGGGTCCAGAACCTTGCATTCTCTGTCCTACACCTCTGTAGAGTGAGGTAAACCTGCAAGGGCAGGAAGAAAGGAAGATGAAAAGGTTTTTTTTATGTCCACGTGAACTGTGTTTAGGGGTCATGGATGGGTAGTATGGACTGAGAATACATAATTTAAGAGTAGAAATAATGGTATAAATTTTTGAAGATTTGTTTATTTTTAGTAATGGTATGTATGAATTTTTGAAAAAGAAAAAATTTATTATTAATTATTCTTTGGGCATTGTGTTTTACTTAAATATTTATAAGACAACAACAGAGGAAGGGAGTGTGCTTGAACAGAAAACAGAAGACATAAACTTAGTTTGAAAATTCTAAATTCTTGAATGAATTTAAACAATCTGTTATGGTTTAAATCAAAAACTGCCCCGCAGGTCTCATGTGTTCAGAGATGGGTACTTCAGAAGGTGACTGGATCATGGCTTACCAAACTCGTCAGTGGATTAATCCATTCACATCTGAGTGTGTTGACAGGAAGGGGGGCCAGCACGGAGAGGATGGGTCCACGAGGGTGTGACTTCGAATGAATTCGTGTCCCCTCCTCCATCCTCTTGCTCTGGTTCTCTTTCTACTCTTTGTATTTTCTGGCTATGACAGGCTGAACAGATTTTGCTACCATATCCCTTTGCCATGACTTTCTGCCTTGGAGCCAGCCAGCCATGAACTGAAACCTGTAAGGCCATGAGTGTTTTCTCTTCTAAATAGGGTGTGTTGGGTATTTTGTCCTAGGACCAGAGAAACTGACTAATGCAGAACTGAACACTAAAATGTATAGTGCAAGCTATCATAAAATATATAGTGGCTTAGGGGATTTTCTGTTTTCTAAAATTTCTCCCCCTCAAAAATGATAGCTATTCCTTATTTTAAAATCTGTTCTATGGTTTCTTTAAAGACTAGTCTATACAGTTCCCTGGGTATAAAACTAGAGACTTGCAATGTTTTTAGTGAACTTTGAGAAGACCTTTTCAGGTTGCCTCTGATCTGGCCCTATGAGGTATATCAAATTTAAATCTGTCTACTATATCCTCTTTTGGCCATAAAAGAGTTCATTCTCTATTAATAGGACAGTGACATAATCTAGATTCTTTGTGAGAGAATCAAACATATCTCTCTTTGTTCAAGAGGGTATTTGATAGTTAGAAAACAGGGAAATGTTGGGTGATTTCATCATATGTCACAGAAGTCTAATAACATGCAGTTGGACTGGACCTTTCTCATTTAAGATTTAAACCAATATTTATTTTTGAGAGGAAATTCAATCCGTATGTATCTGCCTTACTAGCCTTGTTGGTTTTTATTGGTAGGAACCAGGAAGTCAGATTTCGCCAGCATTACAAAACATCAAGTGAATTTTAATCTTACAAATGTAGCTTCCAAACTGAAAGGCTGCACTTAGGTTCCAGCTAATAACAAAAGAAAGATAAACACTTACCTTAACTGTCTTCTAAGAGAAGAAGGGCAGAAAAAACTGAGGAAGTTCTAAGAATGCCTCATTGTTTCATTTTGTCCCAGAGCCAATATAATTCGTTCTCAGATGCAAATCTCTACATGTGTAGGTGTTGGCACAAGTTATTGACGTAATTCTAACTGCAGATCCTAATGTCTTATTGTGAAAAAAGGCCAGAACGCTACCATAACATCTTTGATGTTGGATTATTTGTCCCCCTCAAAATAAACTTGCAAATACATACTGTTTACCCCACAGAGACTCATGGTTTTGATATACTTTTATATGAAATAGAGTAATTTTGAAGAACAGAGGAGGTATTTTTATGTCATCTTGAAACAATAAAGATAAATACTTCATTTGCTTTTCTAAATTGATTAATCCATGAAAAATTGATTTACCATATATATATATCCTATTTTGTCTCCTACATTGTAAAGATTGTATGCTCTGAACTCTTCCTTCTGTCTTTATTCATTCTCAGGTTTTCCGATGGATAAAGACTGCTGTTTTCAGATTGACTGTCCTTGGCCTAAATAAGGACTCCTAGGAGCAATGCAGAATACTGGAAACCAGATTATGCGCAGCCAGGGCCAGACTAACAATTTGGTGAAGTGAAACAGGCACACAGTTTTATGACTTTCTGGAGGTGACTTGTGATACTTAGTTGAAACCAAAATCCTGGATCATATGAAGTCCAAAGAAAGATGCGTGGTACCAGAAAACTCAAGCATAGAGGGCCTTATTTCTAGTAGAGTTTAGCCAGAATCTGGAAGCCCACTTTCTCCATGACATCCTAACTTGACAGAAAGGTCCCGGGATAGTTTCTTTCTCACAGGTCCTAGAAGGATGCAAACAAAAGCCACATTGTAAAAAGACTTTATTTGGCTGTAGATAATTCTCTGAACAGTAATTTTTATTCCTCTTAAGATCAGCAGCAGTATCAGTATCTGAAATATGTTTAGGAATGCAAATTCTCAGCCCTTATCTGAGCAATGATTATTCATAAACTCTGGGAGCAGGGTTTAACAATTCTTGTTTCAACTGACTACAGGAGGAACCCTAGAGAATGGCAGAGTCGGACAATTACCGCTGTTTAGTAGTTACCCTTCCAGGGTAAAAGCCTGCGCAATGTAATCATTCTATAGTTTAAATCTACCCCCAGTTCTGTGGATGTAAGCACCATCTCTGCATGGGTAATAGCTATGAACCACGTGTTTTAAATGGATGTATGGAGTACATTTTTTTCTGAGAGTCTCACTTCTGACTCCCTGGTCAGTTTGTCCTGGAATTGTTATTATTATTTCTCCTTTGGAAACAGGGTATCACTATGCAGCTCACTTTGTAGCCCAGGGTGGCCTCAAGCTCGCAGTGATTCTTCTGTCTCAGGCTCCCAAGTTCTGGTGTTTCAGGTGCGCACCACCATACCCAGCATTTTATTCTGGAATTATTAAAAAAATGATAATCTTGAATTTCCCTTTCAGTGAAATTTCACTGACATTTTCCTGTTTTCTACCTATCTAGTGGTGAGTGGCTCTCAGCATTCTGTTTTTATATGTTTTATAAGTTTCTATATTTGTGTAAAAGCCATTCATCAAAAGAGGCACAGGGCTGGGGATATATCTCAGTGGCACAGCACCTGCCTGGCATGTGTAATGTCCTGAGTTTGATTCCTGGTACAAAAAAAATCCTCATCAAAAGCGGCAAAAAACTACTTTTATTCCTACTCTGGCACCAGAGTAAGCTCTTTGATTCTTGGTGGATATTCTTCAGGAGTAACTCCAGCCAAAGAAATTCTCTAGAGCTGGCTTGACTCCAGCCCCGAGTCCTATCTGGTCATGTGCTGACGGGAGATCAGGGTACGCTTCCTTCCATCACACCTAGCCTAGGCTTATCTTCTATGCTCTGAGCACCACTTTGGTTTTCAGTTGAGCTCATGAGAGGAGCATCTTCTTTTGAAGTTATAATCTGAGCAACAGCCACCAAATGATATCAGTATGATGCAATCAGCTGATAAAGGGGTGACTATCTGCAGGGAAGGGGGCCAAACCCTACTATCGGCTAGCTTGAGTAGAATCTAGTCAGTGGGAAGATTTAGTTAGAAATGAACACACTCAGAGTGAGAATCAGATCTAACAAATCACCTAAATACTTATTGGGCATTTCCTGATATAATGTCTGCTCAAGGAATTAAATATTAAATATGCATGAAGGTGCTTTACTTTGGATTTTAATGTCCCCCAAAGATCCAGATGCTGAAGAACCTCTAGATCTTTAAGTCATGCATTAGGGGTCTGAATGGGGTTCATGGAACCTCCTGTAGTGTCCATGTCACTGGCATTTGCCACCTCCCCTGGAGGTGGGGCCAGATAATCATGCAAGGAAACCCCTGAAACTATGAGCTGAAATAGCCTTCTCTTCATCGGTTATTTCAGATATTTTTGTCACAGTGATGCAAAGCCACTCAGTGTGCAAGAATATACACATTACTTCAAATATTTAACATAACCCTTATATCAACCCATGAAGTAGGGATTATTATGATTTCTAGTTTGCAAGATGAGTAAACCAAGACTTGCAGAGTTTAGGTGACTCAATTCAGACAGCAAGTGAAGCAAGAACTGTACTCCAACCTTGACTATTCTTTCATCAGTTCTGTGCTATTAACCACTATATTAATGGTTATCAATTTATCAGACTCAATATTCCCAACCCTTTTGTAACACATATCTGAAAGACCTCTTTGCTATTCTCAAGTAAAATGAATGGATAGTGTCATCTATCTTTATACAAAACTTTAAAATTCAAACAAAAAATATTGTAAGCCATAGAAAGAATCAAATTAACTGATGTACAAAGCAACATGAATCTCCAAAACACTATGTTGAGTAAATTTAGAAAAAAGTGTACAATTTTTGCGATTCGCTTCTATGACATTCAAAATCAGGCACAATAGGATTAGAAATCAGAAGACAGGATACTTGTGGGGGTGGAGAAGAGAGATGTTTGAAGATAGAAGGGCATGAAGTGAGCAGAGGGGTGGAAGTGTTCTACATTTTGATGTGCTATTGAATGAACGGATATTAATAATTGTCAAAGCTCATCAAAATGTGATTGGTGCACCGGAGATATAGCTCAGTGGTGCAAGTGCCTGCCTGGCAAGCCCAAGGTGCCGAGTTCGACTCCATGTACCAAAAACAAAGAAAACAAACAAAAAAAATGTGGTTGGCAACATGGACATTGAATCTTCTTAGGCAGAAAAAAAGCTCTAAAAGTCTGATACACTTGCCTAATTTCTCTCAGCTCTTAAGAAGACTGATCTTTTAAAACCTTTTAGCTTTGTAGAATCAGAAGTACAGTAAAAGTATTTACCAGACCCCAGGCAAGCTACTGCATTTTAGCTCTGCAAATATGAAGGCTAGACTTCTTATGTTTATTCTCATAAACCAGTAGGGTTCCTAGAAAGATCTAAACTTGGAGATATGTTTTACTAAAAATATAAACAAGAACCAAACCCTAGAAAAGTCACAGTTACACTTCTAGGAGGTCTCTTTTGAAGATTTTTTTCTTAAATAAAAGCAAAGAATTCAGCTCTCATTTAGAAGACCAGAAAGCAAAGGCCAGTGTTTTTAACATTATATATATTATATACATATACTGGCAGTTTTTTTAAAGGACCATGTAGAAATTTCATAGTTTTTTTGCAAATTAAATTTAAAAATACCCTTGAAATAATAATATAGCACAGCACACAAAGCCAGAACAAGAGCTCAGAGAACAGAAAGTAGCTTTGGGAAAGCAGAATGCACACAAAGAGATAAAAAGATTTTGAGATATAAAAGATAGATTGAATTTTTTCCAATCAGATTTTACAGGTACATTTTAGATATACATAGTGACTGCATTCATCATAGAGAATCTGTACCTGTACATAGCTTCTTTCTTTTTCCCTGTGCCCTACCTTTCCTGCAAGCCCTCCTCCCCTCTCCACTTACAAAACCTTTGTTTCTATTTTTTCTTCTTTTCTCATTTTTTTCACTTTTCCCTTTTTCTTTCCTCCTTATTCCCCTCTCTACTTGAGCATTTTCGTCCTATTTCAGAATACCTATTATACATTCTTGTCCTTATTTATACTTTTAGCTTCTCACACCAGGGAAACAAAGTGGTATTCACACATGTGCGTCTGACTTATTTCATGTAAGAGTGTGGTCTCACGGTGCATCCATTTACCTAGAAATATATTGAGCTTATCTTTCTTTATGGCGGAGTAGTACACCATTGTATAAAAAATGATAGACTGAGATTTAATGACAGAAAAGAATAAAGCCGAAGGGGCAGTGTCTCCTTATGGCTTGTAGGCCTCTCAGCATTCCAGTGGGGCCGAAGAAGGAGCCAAGCAGGGAACACGCCAGCCTTTGGAGATATTTCACATCCACATTGTAGCAGAGCTGAATACTAACAGACTCTCAGTGAAATAAGTAACAAAAGATCTGTTTCAGCAAAAAAGAGCTAGAATCTAGAAAAAGAAGCTAGATGTAAGGAGCATGTGAATCCATATAAAGTGAACCCCTAATACATTGATAAAAATAATGTTAATTTGTACAATTAATATATTTTAGGAAGTACAATTTTAAAAATCAGAAAAATTAATGATGATAGATAACTTATGGAGTTTAAAAAGATATTAAAATATATGGAATGAATGTAATATTTACCATTGAAATACAAAGGTACTAAAATTATTCAAGAAGTGGACAAAAATAAAGATTATAATTAGATATTATTGAATCAAATATTTGGTTAAAGATTTATGAGTACACACTGTGAGAGAAGGAGGATAAGCGCAGTTTTCAAGTAAGTTGAGAGCAGTAGAATGAGGACAGGAAGTGAAATCACAGCAACGGGAGGAAGCAAAGCAAGTACCGCCAAATAAAAAGGGCAGTAAATTAAAAAGAAACTGGCAGAGAAATAAATGCAAAATAACAATAAGCACAATAAAAAGTGATAGTTTAAATCGAACTCACCTCATAGATCTCATAGATTTCCTTTATAGGATAATTTGAATGAAATGTTTTTTCTTTTACCCTCATAGTCACTTTACAGAGGATTGATTTTAAAGTCTGAAGAGTTTATTTGTAAAAGAAATTGTTAGTAAAGACTATTTTCTTATTTCTCTATCATATCCAACTTTCTTTAGACATGTAGTTTTATACCTGACATTTTCTATTTTGAGATAGTTTGTCTTGTAGTGTCCTACTGAAGAACTCAGATGCAGTCATCTGATAAATTATAGCATTTTAAATAGTATATCATGTATTATTAAAAAGAATATAAATACAGAATTCATATTTTTTACTTTTTAAATTACAAATTAAATGGATACATAAAAACATAAAAAGAATAATATTAATGGGGTATCATGTGATGTTTTAATGCATTGTGTAATTTTTAAATTAGATTAAACATATATAACTCTTTGATCAATTCTTATGGTAAAAATATTCAAAATCCTTCCTTCTAGCTTAATGGAGCACAGATAGATATCACCAAGCACAACAGCAAAACTTTGCACTAACATTATTCAGTGACCCTATTATGCAGTAGCACACCAGAACTCACACCTGTCTGACTATAACTTGCTAGCTATAACCTTGATCAACCTCTCCCCATCCCTGCCTTCTTCTACTCTCTCCAGCTCTGGTAAACACGCCTCTCTGCTCAACTTTCATAAGGTCAGCTTTTCTTAGATTTCACACAGCACTGTGACTATGTGGTCCTTGTGTCTCTGTGCCTGGCCTATTTCACTTAACATAATGATCTCCACTTCCAGCCATACTCCTACAAATGTTAGGATGTCATTTTTTTACAGCTCAATAATCTTTTGTGTAATATATCATATTTTCTTTATCCATTCATCAGTTGAAGGACATTTTAGTTGTTTCCATTTCTTGGCTATTGTGAACTAGACTGCAATGAACATAGGCATGCAGGTGTCTCTTTGATTAATTTTACTAATTCTGGATGTATACCCAGTAGTAAGCCTGCTGCATCATGTGCTACTTCTGCCTTTAATTTTTTGAAGAGCCTCCACTGTATTTTCTATAATGTCTGTGTTAATTTGCATTCCCACCAAGAGGGTACAAGGCTTTTCTCCACATGTGTTTGTTTTATACACACA
>NW_004955472.1:11929070-11956417 GCF_000276665.1 Chinchilla lanigera | reverse complement strand
TATCTGTCAAAAATATTGAATTGTACAGCAGTAAAGAATGCATTTTACCCCATGTTTATCTTTGGGAATTTTACAGCTTATTTCTGTACAGGGAAGACAATTATCAGATACTTTGGTATATTTTTAATACCTCAATAAGCCTGATAAATGAAATAAATGGTATTCTCATTTGTTCTAATGGAATTGCAAGTATGCACTTGAGTTCCCAAGTAATTTTCTGATGAACAATTAGGCACTGCTTGACATGTATCGTCATGTCCTCCCATAGGGTTACTTAAAAGATTTGTGGTTTTGGGAGAGAGGTTGTAGATGTTACAAACGTCCAGAGGAGGTGCCACATTTCACGAAACACAGAAAAATGACATACCTTGGATATCATATGTCCACAAGCCCCACCAAGGTGCCCGGTGTCACAAAGATAGGCACAGGAGATGATCTCCATTCCTGGCAGAGGGGCTGCTGAACAGCCAGCAGTGTTTGCACTCCTTCCCCATCATCCTCGCGCCCTGAAGCTCGGGAGGTACCTTATGTTTACCTCTCTCGGGCTTCAGAAAGGTGTTTCGCACTCCTTCCCTAGCGCACACAGAGAAAGAAAACAGCTCTGTCCCGGTGCAGGTTCACTTCCGGTTCTGTTTGTAAGTTCTCATCGTGGTAGAACACGATAAACAGCCAATATGTTTGTCATTAGTGTGAACTGTTAGACAATATTTCCATATACTGTGATAAATTTTCCACTTTGCAAATATCCCCCAAGGGTACAGAATTCTTCTGATCTATTTTTTAGCTCTCAGGAGAAACACAGTAGGTCCCAAGCAAGTCTTGGTCATCTTTCTCTCAAATATAATCAGTTCAATTTACAATTACTTATTGAATCCTTATGCTCCAGACAATGAGTAAAGAAGTGGGACTCAGAAGATGAAAAACTTAGTCCTTAACCTCCAGAAGCTCATGGTAATTCATATGCTCAAAAGGAAATTGTCAGAAATGATGTACTCTGTATGGGTGCAATTTTCATGTGACGATTTCTTGTTTTGCCTTCTCTTGCTTATACAAATGTGTGTATATATATATATATATATATATATATATATATATAACATATACATATAAAGTCTCAGTAAGGCTGACAAAATAAATACTAAGAAAAAGTGACAACATAAGCCACAGACATTTTCCTTTCTAATTTTGACTCCGTTTCTGAATTTTTCTAAATTTTCCTTCTATTTTTAAAATAAAATATTTACTAACGATTTATAGAGATCATACTATGTCAGTTTTCCTCGAAGAGGGCCATATTCCATGCCTGCACATTCCTATTGAGGGAAAGTAATTTCTAATCCACTCCCAACAGCTGGAGGTACTGACTTGCACACTTTTCCCAAGATTTTGTCTTTTTTGGGGCGTGGGTGGATAAAACCATTAGTAACTGCTTTGGTAAAATTGGTGAGGCTCTGCTATCTACTGCATGTGGAATTATGAGGGTGACACTGAACTATTAAAAAGCAATGTGGAGGTGGGCATCTGCCCCCGGAGAGACACCCAGCCTCATTTGCTCAAATGTACTAAGTAAGGCAGGCACGTCTGGTTCAACTAGCTGCAGTGTAAGACTTCTAGCCTAGGTCCTTTGTGGAAAGTGTGACATTTCTAGAACCTCTTACAGAAACTGGAAAGGTATGTCAGCTTCTGTTCATCCTATAGTTTAATTCTCTCCAGCTGAGAGGAGATGAACTCACAGATTTAGCTCTTCCAGGGGCACCGTGTCGGGCAAGACATTGTTCCACCGTGAGTAAAATGAATACTTCTATCCATACTTGATTAATTCAGTAAACTTTTACTGAGCATCTAGCACGTGCTAAGTGCTGAAAATCCAGTGGTATAGTAGTGAATAAGATGGATTTTCTGAATCTAAATTAAAAACTTAAAAACAGTCAAGAATATGTCAGTTAGTAAAGATTCAAAAGCAGAATGTAATGGAGAGTGGCTCGGGAGTGCTTTAGGTTGCCCGGTTAGGGAAGTGCTCTCTGAGATGTAACATTAAGCACATCTTGAGTGATGCAGTTTAACAGGATGGAGCAACTAAACATGGAGGAAAAGCATAAAGGGCAACGTGGAGGAACAGCGACTGGTGTAGAAAACGGCCAACTGAGGGCCGCGATCTTAAGATAGAAAGGGTGACCAGTGGCTGGTTAGCTGAGGAGAGATAAAGGGTAGACGCCAAAGCAGCCTGCAGGGGCACTCCTCACTTCCCCCCTAATCCCTCGCTTCCATTTATTTCCTGTTAGCAGCTCCCACAGCAGATTTCTTTCTTCTGAGCCTCCATTTCTTCACATAATATTCTTGAATAGTCTGATATAACCAATTTTTGTAAAATGTAACCTGGACCAAAGAGAGAATCATTATCTTTCCTTCCTGAAAGGTTTTAATTAGAATTTAATGTTCTACATTTTTGCATCTGTAATTATTTTCAGAGATACTATTAAATCCAAACTTATGATCTCAGCTCCTTGAACCCAAAATAGCCTTCATTTTAAATTATTTCTACAAGGAAACATTAAAATAGCTACACGTGTCAAAAAATTTGTGGGCTATTTTATGAAACATATTCTTCTTTATACTTTATATTATATGTAACAGTGTGGATTTGCTTCTTCCTCTTCCTTGTGTTATCTTTGTCTGTGCTGCATTTTAGTTCTGCACGTAGTCATTCTTCTCAGCAGGCACTCCGTCTTACAACTGCAGCAACTGACCCTTAAAGGGCAACATTCACAAGGTAAATGACTCTCCATCCGATTATTTCCCAGAGAACACTAATCCCTGGGTGTGGAAGTGGGATTCCTTACGTAAATGCATGTTTGATGTAGCAAACTACCTGTAGACAGTCATTCCTCCACTGAAAATTGTGTGGAATGCCTAACCATTCATAGTGGTCTAAATACAAGTAAGAGGCATCTGTCAGGATGCTCTAAGCAGTTTGGTTTTCTAATCAGATCATCTGAATTCCTGAGTGCAAGATAAGAAAAAAAACCTTGCCTACTGATAGGGCAGTCACTCAGCAGTAATAAAGCAGATGTCTAAACAAAGTACACTTAACCATGTCATCTCGAAGAGGTGGAGATGTGGTTGAGGGGTTAGGGAAGGAGAAGCAGATGGGGTGGGGGCAAAGAGTCCTGCTAGATCTAAGGGCATTAGCGATTGATGTCCAGGAAAAAAAGCGATGATTTAAAATAATAGCGTGGCAACCTAAGTTATTGCTAAAGTCTGAAACATTAGCTTCAACTCCCGAATTTGAAAGATATTCACGGGAAAAGGACAGTCAGTGATAGTTAATTATGACTGAAAAAGGAGATACTTTATACTCACCATCTTTCCTATCCATTATTTTGGTGGGCACCAAGGGCAATTGTCCTGGATATATGCTTTTGTTTTAGGTATCTAGGGAATAATTTTCCGCATAAGCCAGGTATAGTTGCTCATTTGTTTGTCTATAGTATAGTGGAAGTTATGTCTGGTGTTTGAAGCTGGAAAAAATCAGTTTCTTTGAGTTTTGATTTTTCTCATCTGTAAAATTGTAGCAACACTACACATGCTGAAGAGCTAGTGTTGGAAATTAGGCATACAAAATGCATGATAAAAACAGCCATTGTTTTGTAAGTGTGTCCTCTCGGTAGTTAAATGTTATGAATAACCTGTTTTGGGGTTGGTGCGGGAGCACAGGCCTCCGAGTGGAAAACCCTTCATGAAATTTAACAGGAATATCTGGAATTCTGGGCATGTACTCAACCTAATACCTGAAAGCTTCTTTAAGGTAAGAGACTGTGATCACACCAGTGTTTACTGAGGCATATTTGCATTTACGGATATTTACCAACGTGGTGGGATGTGTATGTCTCAGTATATTTTACCAGGGGGATGCTCAGGGTGGAGAGTTAATGTCCAGACACCTGCACACATGAATGTTCTATAACTTCAAAAATGCGCATAGACCTGGAGAGGGTTACAGCTGCCCACATGCAGGCATCCATTTCATGCAAACTATTTAATTTCCTTTGGGGAATTAATGGGAAAATTTTCAGGTATATTGTCATACTCAAAATTGAGATTGAAAAATCCATCAGTATAGCCTTACAGGACTCACAGGTCTTCAGAGGGCCCTTGAAACTCACTAAAATTGTCCAAATTTTTATATGTGCATGTTTCTGAGCAAAATTTTCATTGTTTCTATTTTCAAAAAGTTTTTTAATTTTAAGAAAAATCTAAATCTCTGTTTTCTGTTATAGAATTAGGAAGATAAATACAGCTCATTGACCTTAATAACTTTTGAATGTCTGATATTTAGTGACAGATGTCTTAAGTGGGTCTATTTATTTTTTTTGTTTTACCACCACCAGGAAGTCAGTAGCAGCTAACAAGTTATAAAACAACCTGAAATATTTTTAAAGTTTCCATCTAGTACATGTTTTTATATTCCCTTTCTACTTAGATCTTCTTTTATTTCTAAATTTTTAAAATTGAATTATGATCACTTTCCAGGTACTAGAAGAAACTGATTAGAGATAAGTCACATAAGAGCACATGAAATAAAAAGATAGCTGCCTGTAAAAGCCTCCAGGGAGTTTCACAGGAATTTATGAAGGTAATCTGTCATATTAGGCATAAAAATAGTGTGAAGACTGATGAAATAAATGCTGACTCACAGAAATTTCTGTAAGATAAATTGTACTCCAGTTCATTACACTTGAAGAAACAAAAACATTTCTTACACTATGATTTTGAGTGGAATAAGTCTAAAGATTCAATTACCACTACTAGAATTTTTGCAAATTTTTCATTTCAGGAGACAGTAATTGATGTATGTTAAATTCATATGTAATGAATTCTGATGTAATATAAACTATATGTTAGGTTCAGTATGACTTACATAGTTGTTTCTTATGCACCTTATGAAGAAAATACTATTTCTTTTCTATGTGAAAGTCAAGGATGTTAATAACTGGTTAGGGGGCTGGGGATTTAGCTCAGCGGCAAAAGCGCCTGCCTGGCAAGCGCAAGGTCATGAGTTCGGTTCCCGGTACCGGAGAAAAACAAAAACAACAACAACAACAACAAAAAAATAACTGGCTAGATGTGCAGTTTAACAGAAGTCCCATCATCAATGGTGGAGCAAGAACCCAAAGTCAGTTGGCTCATTATATGTTGACACAAGTAGAAAACAGTGTAGTTACATGGATATCAAGGACTGGTATCAATAAGCTTATTGTATAGTACTATGACAGTAAATGGATAAAGTATTATTACTCCTGGATGCTACTAATAAAAGTAATACAGTTGACTAGGCATATGACAAAGTGAAGCCATGTGTGACTTTGTGTTACTTATATTTACAGCCATTCTCACTACAGATGATATTATATAGTTTTAAATTCTTTTTGTGAATCCAATACAGTATTGTTTAATTTTAAGGCACTTGAATATTGTTAACAAATGTACCAGCAGCTACAATAAATTTGACAAGGATGAGATTCCAGTTTGGTGTGGAGGGACATGCACCCTGAATATTGTGGAAGCAACTGGTTTCACAATACCTGAGTCATATCTATAATGGTAATGAGATCTCACACTATTTCATTAGTGGAAAGAAAAATCTTTTTTGGCAGTTGTATATTACAAAGGATATGGGCATCTTTCATAAATAAACATTAATATATTTTATGGATTAAGACTACTTACTAAAGAGAAAGCTTCAAAATATTATTAAATATGAGGAAAGCAAACACATTTGTGGACTATGCAATACATCATAGTTGAATAATAAATGAATATTTTTAATACTAATAATGTATAATTTACTTTCATTCATATATTTATTCACTCAACAAACATTTAATGAACACATAGTATATACTAGAACCTGAGATAAATGATAATGTTAAAATGAATTAGAAAAGGTCTTTGAAAAGAGCTTTTAGCTTCTCCCAAATCCTAGGGACATAGTCTGTAAATAGAAACAAATTCTTATGTACAACATCATGAAACAGTGATCACAGAAACAGAGTTGGTTAGCTGCTTTGGGTGTCTGATGAAAACTGCACATATGAACAAGGATTTGATGTGACCACGTGTGACATGAGCATATTGCTGAAGTCATGATTACATCTCTCTTCTTTTGCTCTTTCTTTTCTTTCACTGATATTGTAGCATTTATGCTCAGGTTTGAAATGATGAATGAAAAGTAAATGTGCCATTTTACCTAAAATACCCCTGAGTTTAAAAGAATGCCTCTGTATTAGTCAGTTTTCCCTTTGCTGAGACCCAATGTTCATAACTTAAAGGAAGTCAGGTTTAATTCACCCTCTGGTTTCACTCAGGACTGAGTAGCTTCCAGGCAAGAACATGATGGTAGAAGAGTGTGACCGAGCAAAGGTACTTATTTTGTGGCAGCTGGGACGCATAGCAGGGGAGCAGCGTCAGAGAGGAAGGTGTCTAGGACCATGTATGGAATCCAGTGTCACACCTCCATTAGCCACCCAGACACTCCCAGAGTGTGCTTTACTAATCCTGTATGTGGCTCTTAAGCCAATTAATTTGATATAATTAAGCTTCACCACCAAATCCCATGCCTTGTCATCTTACCAACCAAACACACCCACTTAAATTACACTTGATTTACAAATAAATACAATAACAAGTTAACATTTTCACCTAATATATTAAAACTATCCTGTGCACAGCCGAAAACTAAATATTTTCTCCAAAGTCTCAACAGTTTCAAAATTTTTCAAAAATCCAATTCCAAATTTCTTCTGAGACTCAAGGCAAACTATTTCCTGTGAACCTCTGTAAAAATCAAAACCAAATCACATAATCCCAAGGATAAAAGGTAAACACTGTCAGTCACAAAGGAAAAAAAAATAGGTAGATAGTAAGGAATTGGACCAATGCATAAACAAATATCATTAATATAAAATATTAAATTCTATAGTTCTATATCCTGCATGTAGGGACACATGGTGATAAGATATGATTTCCTGAGGGTATGGGGAGCTCCATTCAATGGCTTTGAAAGTTGCAGCTCACATGGCCTCTCTTGAGCTGACTCTTTTCAGGGAATGCAGCTTTAACTTGGCAGACATTCCACATTCTTGGCAATTACAATTTCTTGGGGTCTCCACTGTACCTTTGGCTTCATTCCTAAGTCTTCACTGCTGTCTAGGGGGCTCCTTGCCTGTCTCTCCAGATATCCCATTAAAATCTGGGCAGAAGCTATCCTAAACTCAGAATTCCTGCATTCTGGATGCCAATAATGCCAGCATCACAAGGACAATGCCAAAGTTTGCCACCTGCATGGGCAGTGGCCTGGCTTGCTTGGATCATGGCCGCATTGCCCTCTGATGCCTGCATGGCTTAGTATGGTGAGATGAACCTTGGGAAGCCAAACCTGTAAGTGGTACTTCTCAAGCAGGAAGCTCATAGGCTCTCTTCTCAACTGAAAATTTTACACTTGTGTATACTACTGAGCCTGTAATGAGTGGGGTCATAATAATTTTTGAGATGCCCTTAAGGTATCTTATTTCTTGTCCCTGTACAAAGTATTTTGTTTCTTTTAAAGGTGTTAATCCTTTCAACAGCCACACCTCTTCAGGCCTCAACTTTATAGACAGTTCTTTATGGGTAAAACCTTGTTTTTCAAAATTTTCTGCCTTATTTTTTCCTCCAGATTCTCACTATAAATTTGGCTGAAAGCAATGAGCAGTACCCATTCCACACTATGAATGTTGGGTAGTCTTGAAATTTATTCCACCAAACCAACTAGTCCATGGCCCTTACAACCATTCTCCCATGAAATCTCAGGACACGGGCTAAAAGATAGACACATTTTTTTCCAGAGTGTAACACAAATGGCTTCTAGTTCAGTTGCCAATGAAATCCTGCTGCCCAACTGGAACCCTGTAAGCCACATCTTTACTGCTCCTATTCCAGTCAGTATTTTGGTCTTCTAACCCCTGATCAGAATTTCCCATCAAGCTCTGCTCACAACTTTCTAGGCTTTCTCCAACCCAGTTCTCCATACTTTCCCAAACTCCGCCTGCAAACAAGTTCCAAGGACTTCTGAACCATAGGTCAGGTACAGTAACTGCAATGACCCAATTCCTAGTATTGATTTTCTGGATTAGTCAGCTTTCTGGTCACTAAGAACACAACACCTGACACCCTCAACTTAAAGGAAGACAAGTCTAATTTGACTCATTATTTGAAGCTATTCAAGTTATAGTCAGAGGGCTCCAAGGCAAATTCACTATGGCAGAAGTATGTGGCAGAGCAGAGGTGCTCACTCTATGGCATCTGGGAAGCAGAACAAGAGAACAGTTTCAGAGAGGAAGGGGCCGGGGATTGTATGTATCACCCGGGTCACACTTCATGACTCACCCAAACACCCTCAGAAGTGCACTTTATCAGGCCCCTACATAGCTTTCAATCCAATGAAAGTGACACAATTATATGTAACTACTACAGCCTCTCACCCATTTCTTATATAAAATCAATGAACATATTTTAGACCTTAACTTTTTCCATGGAATTTCAATACTATTAACTATGTCATCTTTCAGCCTGTCCTTGTTTCCAATGATCCTTCAACCTCTTCATTTTTAAAATTACTTTCTGGCTACTCTTTCTATTGTTCCATGTCTGAAAACTGTTGTTTGATATATTTTTGTATCAAGTTTTTAAAATTATGGGTGGAGGAGAGTGTTGTTAAATCTGGCCCCTATCACTCCATCATGGAGGAAAGCAGCGTTCTGAGATTCCTTCAAAGTATTAGAAATAATTACTTGGTGCTGGAAGAGTACTGTACTAATCGTGAGTCTTTTCATTATTTAAGCAACTCTTCCTCTTTTTTTGGTTAGTGTTACTAGCTTATGTCTTTTTCTGAACCCTTTTGTTAATGGATATGTGTCTTTATATTTAAGTGGTTTTTGAAAGATAACATAGTTGTATTTTTTATACAGTCTCTTAGTTGGTATGGACTATTAACATTTTAATTGTTGATGTAATTGGATTCACATCTATTATATTTGCTACTGTTTTCTGTTTATTGCCCTGGTCAATGGTTACTGTTTTTTCTTTTCATTCTTTTCCTGCCTTTTTCTGGTTTATCTTAGTATTTCATATTATTCTACTTTTTTCTCTTAGCATATTGATTCTACTTTTTTTCTACTTATGTTGTGGTTACCTAGAGTTAACAATACATATTTACATCTAATAGAAGCCCATTTGAAGGAAGCCTATATCATTTCATGGATCATGTGAGGACTTTCTTTTTTTTTAATTTTTGTCTTTTTGAGACAGGGGCTCACTGTGAAGTTCAGGCTGGCCTCGAGCCCACTTTGTAGCCCAGGCTGGTCTTGAACTTGCAAAGATCTTCCTGCCTCAGCCTCCCAAATGCTGGGATTACAGGTGTGTGCCACCACCCCTACCTGCGAGGACCTTCTAATAACAAAATATTTCTAACTTCTTTCTTCTGTCCTTTGCACTATGGCTGTGATTCAGAATTTCACTCATAGATAAGCTACAGCTCTCAAATGAATGGTTGTTATTACTTTGAACAAACTATTATCTTTCAGGTCCAATAAGAATGACAGAAAAGTTTTTATTTTGTGTTGCTTTATACCTTCTCTAACGCTCTTATGTAGAAACAGATCCAAATACACATCCAGGAAATTAAAAATTAAGTCAATCATCTTGTTCTCAGCAGACAGAAGACATAAGCAAGTGAAGTTATGAAGAAATACATAAAATAAACATAACTGCAGTTTTAAGAACTTTAATGTTAGACATATTGACTGAAAGATTAAAAAGTTCTTGGAAGCAGCCTACATGAGTAGATAAAGAAAATGTAGTATTTACCCACAGTGGATTGCTACTCTGCCAGAAAGATAAACTTGAATCATTTGTAGGAAAATGGATGTACTGCGAGACCATAATAAGTGAAATAAATCAGACACACAAGCTTAAGTATCACATAATTTCTCTTATATAAGAAACTCAAATTATAGGTAAAGAGAGATAATAGGAAATAGGGAGATAGAGCTTTCTCACAGGGAAGGGGATTAAGAGATGAAGAGAGAGAGAGGATAGATGGTAGGAAAAGGGGTGAAAAAAGAAATTCAAATGAATTGTGTACACGTAGCAACTTCTCACAAGTAATGTAAACATTATGCATTGCAAATACATACTAATAGGACAATAGGGCCAGGGATATAGCTCAGTGGTACAAGTGTCTGCCTGGCAAGTGCAATGTCCTGAGTTTGATTCCTGGTACCAAAAAACAAAACAAAACAAAACAAAACAATTTAAAAAAAAAAAGAAAATAAAGTAGGATGGAAAAATAAAAAGTACCTGAAACACTAATTGTCAATATTATAAAATAAGAAACTTGAATTTCAATATGCTATTTAAGAATTTTTGAGACAGAACTAGTCAGAGGGCAGAGATTCTGCCTATATCTCAGGTCTTAGACCAATTTGTGTTACGTTACCACACCCTCCACCCTCCACTCCCAGGACTCAGGAGGCTGAGGCAGGAGAATCACTGGATTTCCAGGCCAGCCTGGGCTACATAGTGAGACCCTCAAAAAGACACCCCCCCAATGAAAACAACACTACATCTTCCACAAACCTTTGAATGAACTCTTAGGAATTACAAAGGAAAAATAAATGTATTTACATAAAATGATTATTATATATTGTTATTTGTGAAAAAATATAGATTATTTTGACAGATAATTTTGGGATCAGTTCTAAGACTGAACCACCTTATCCATAGGGTAATGTTACAAACTATCCTACTTCACATCGTACTTCACATGTTTAGATATGACTTAGAAAAATGCGCGTGGAATATGAAAATGCTGAGTCGTTCACCTCTTTCTTAGAGAGATAAACTGATGCAAAGAAGGTTCTCATATAGCAATCACAGTGAGGCCACACTCAGTGGGGGCTGTGGGCATCTCTCATCAACGACACATCTGGTCAATTCAGCCCAAGGAAGGATTCTTTTAAGAAGCAGTCTTTGCTCTGAGGCTCTTATTGGCCAAACTGGATATTTCTCAGGGTGACATTGCAGTCTGAGGCTCTTCTTATCTGATCTTTCTTCCATCCCTGTTTGCAGATGTCGGTCCTGCATAATGGACCGGTGCTCGCTGCCTGCTAATGTTTCCGCTCCTTTTTACTCTCTGCGGGTGTTCTCCTGGAGAACACCTTACCATTCCATCTGTGTCTGGATGTCTCCTTCTCAGAGGACTAAATCCGTGAAGAGAGAATGCTACCTTCAAATGTTTTTCTAGAAGAAATTATTAGATAATGATTAATGTTGTATTACTAAAATTTTCCATGTGTAGGACAATACCTTTATAAATCTAGAATTAATGAGTTAAAAGATTTTTCAGATCATACTCTTGCTGCACTCTGTACTGAAATACTGCTTTTCCATGAGCCCCTGAAATGATTTCTGATACTCATGAGAACTGTGACATCTTGATTCCTTGCAATCCTTCCCCATTCATTTTACCAACACATTTATTGATTATCTAGTAAGCAATCAATGTATTAAGAGGACAGTAGGAAAAAAACAGTTCTATTTCCAGTCTTCAGGCAAGGAGGTTGACATTAAATAATCAAAACCACTGAAAGAAATGATGACAAATTTACATTGAAAAAGAGAAGAAAGATAAGCAAATGAGACAGAATTACAGAAGTAGAAAAAGGGGGAGATTATAGTATCATTGAATATTAGGTACAAAGAATACTAAGTACTCTGAACTCAGCTGTGGAGGATATTGCTGAGAGGTCGAGCAAATGAATTCCGAAAAATGTCCTTTGGGCTGGCTGCCTGGGAGCCAGTGATGGCCTTGCTGAATGTGTCGTGGACAGAGGGATAGAGACCTCTTTGATGGGAGTGGGAGCTGGGATGTAATGAAAGGTAGAGACAGAAGATGCAGACAACCCTGTCTAGATTTAGCTGTGAAAGAGGTTAAGAGAATAGTGTATCAGAGTCAAGAAAGGCTGGCAGAAGAGCAGATACAAGAAAGCATGTTGGTGACAAGGGATAACTCAAGAGTTAGAGATGAGACTGATGGAAAGGATACCTACTTTTCCCATCAGAATCTCTCCTCTTGCATTCCACCCAAAGTCAAATTTCAAGCATCCATATCTCTGATCTATGACATGCCTTTCCATCTAACCAGAGTGTGAAGCCCGATAGACTTTCCATTTTGATGAAGAGGAAAGCAGGGATTAAATAGGGTGGAAACTGAGCACAGATACAATGAAATGACATATTTTAAAAAATATATGAGATCAAAGGATTTGAGGTAATTAGTATCCAAAAATTCATAAAAATCAACGGATTTTTTAAAAAGTTATACAGGCATAGAATATGTTAAGAGGGAATCATTGATAAGGTTAGAATTTAAAAGACACTAGAACCTCAACTTACCTGGTTTAAGATTTCAAATTGTTTGTGTTCGTCCATTTCTGGTTATATAATGAAATACCTGAGGTTGAATATTTTATAAAACATAGGTTTACTTAGCTCACAGCTTTGGAGGTTGAAAATATAAGATTAAGCACCCTCACATGTTTGGTCTCTGGTGAGGGATCCGTGGTGTCATGTAGGCAGGAGCACGTGCCACGGAGGTCACGTGGTGAGAGGGTGAGTCAGCGCGCTCTTTCAGTAACAACCTACTCTTCTGAGAACGAACTGGAATGCTGTGAGAACTGCATCAGTCCTGTGCAAGAGTGGCGCCCCATCTTCTTGGGCCTGACATCTTCCACTCAGCCTTGTTTCTTCAAGGCTTCACTTAGTGCCACTGGAGCCACATGGAACCCAGTTTCTGGGACGCGAACCTTTAGGGCACATACTCAAACTGTGTCCAAAGTGCAGCGTGGCTGCAGCCATCATGGATAACAGTGTGGTTTCCTCTTTTACAAGTAAAATTTGGGCCTTTTGAATTCACTGGGCTGTTTGAAAATTGAATGACTCCAGAAGCATTTTATATTTTCAGTGTGTTGGCTACTAATACAGGAACATATTGTTTTGTTCCCCTAGTTGTTAGATATTTCTTCACTGAATGAGAATTTTGAAGATGAATTAAGAATATTTAAGAATGTGAATTACTGTTCTTTTTTTATTATTTTAGAAATAAAAGGAGGAAAATATTAACAGACCGACAACATTTTACAAAATAGCATAGGATCGGTACAGACATTACAGAGTTACAAACAGAGTGGTAGGGAATTAACAATGCTTATTGTATTACATATTGATATCTTCAATGTAGTTTCTCATGAAAACACATATAGACATACAAAGCTAATCAACCAATGCCTCACTGACAGTTTCTTTGAGCAAGGTGAATTACTGTTCTTGAACTACAATAACTGGGTGTTACTTTTTCCAGGCCTTATTTTCTTACTCTATTTCAAATTATTGCTTTTTTTTTGTTAAAACCCATATATAGATAATATTAAGTGTAACCCTTATCAGCAAAGGAAATTAATCAATGCTAATCACACTTCAAACTCTAGTGTTCCTTGATTCTGTGCTGAATTCTTTCTGTGGTAGGCTTTGGCGACTTAACCTTGGTTTTGTGTACCTGTTTTACGAATTAGGAAAATTTTACTGACATTAGTATAGAATCACAGAATTTTAAATGAGAAAGGTCTTTAAGTATCCTTTATTTTGAGACCTAAGGGGGCTTGTGGTGCTACATGAAGTATATGAATATATTCAGATTTCCATAGTATACCATCAGATTCTTAGGTACTGACATAAATAAGAGCATCTAAAACTATATTTTACAGAAGAATACACCAATAATTTGAGAACCAAGGCCTTTTCTCAAATAATACAGAGCTAGAGTGGGAGTGATTTATACTATATGACTCTCACTTCACTCTGCAGTCCATAAAGTCAAACCAGACATATTACAGCTTTCTTTGTTGAACAAGTCGTTTATCAGATTTTATTTATTTGCTCCACAGCTCGATTGGACTATTTGGATACTTTGGGAAGTTTTAAATTTTATGAGAAAAATTTAGACATTGAGAGGCGATTGACATGTTTATCTGTAGTGGGAAAAATAAACAATAGAAAAATAAATAAATGATATTGAAATATCATTGATCAAATTAGATGCTCAGAGGAAAAATACACTTCAGTTCTGCATTACACTGACTCTGCTATCATGATCAGTTCCAACCTGAGAAGAAATGGAATGTGTACACTATTTTTCTGTTTCTGTATTTCAGAAGTAAAGGGAATAGAAGCTTTGATAGAGCCCAGCTGCTACTTCCATTGACTTAATGAGTTTCTTAATGCACCCCACTGCGTCTGAGTAACAGAGAAACATATGGCACGTTTAAGTACGGACTTATTTGACTTTTTCTTTGTGCATTTCCACCTGTGACTTTACAGTTTCTTTAAAATTTTGGGCCTTTTGAATTCACTGGGATGTTTGAAAACTTGAATGACTCCAGAAGCATTTTATATTTTCAGTGTGTTGGCTACTAATACAGGAATATATTGTTTTGTTCTCTAGTTGTTAGACATTTCTTTACTGAATGAGAACTTTGAAGATGAATTAAGAATATTTACTTAAGAATGTGAATTACTGTTCTTGAACCAAAGTGACTGGGTGTTACTTTTTCCAGAAAATCATGTGTGTGTGTGTGTGTGTGTGCACACATATACATACAAGTGGCACTATTTGCAGGAATATATGTTATATATTATAGTATGTTATAGATACTATAAATAACTTTTAGAAGAAAACAAAAACTAAAAATAGCAACATTAAATATTTTATCGGTAAAGCAATTTTAAATATTTAAAATTTGTTTTGGAAAAGTGCTTAGAATGTAGAAAAAATATAATAGAAAGGTTTAAGATTAGTATTTGTCAGGCAGGATGTCACAATTACATAAGTGACCTGAAAAATTAAACATAAGTACACTTGTAAAGCTATTAAGCCAGTAAAAGGTGTGGCGTTTTTAAAGCAGAAATACAATCCATTAGAAATCAGGAAAAAGTGAAAAACCATTAAAAAGAAGAGGGGTTTTCTTATTTTTCTCTGATGATTTTCCTGAACCTGATTTGAAATGAATCTCAAGCTATATCTTTATACCAACGTTACTGCACCATTGTATTATGACTAATTATAGTAAAGCTCAACATGAGAATTAAGTAACTCCCTGGGGCCACCTGAAAGGGTCCAGTGTTAACTGCATTATGGCACTGGGTTTTGATGTGCAGCTATTATTTTTCTAAGGATTGACTTTGAAGACACTGATCAAAAACTATCACCTACTACCAAGCACAATAACCCTGTCAGAGGCCTGACAGCACTTCATAACAACCACCTTATGCTTGGAAAGAAATGAATTTCAAAGTCAAAAGATGTGAATGGCAAGGAGCCAGGAAGGAATTGATTTACCAAATTTGCCCCTTGTTTAGAATCCTGATGAATAGAATCCATTTTTTACTCACAGATTTTTAATTGGGACATTTCTAATAAAAGCTCCAAAACAAAGACTCACAGGATATAAAAAAAGAAGACAAAAAGGCAGAAACGTGTAACATCATTCAAAATCAGTTTCATCAAATAACAAAAATAAACACATTTTTTCCTAGTTCCTATAGAAATTCCCCTTTAAGAAATAAATGGGTAATTGGATGTATTTGAAGAATTACTTTACATATCATCCTTATGTTCAATCAGTAGGAGTGTGCATATACATGTTCATATTTCAGAGATAGTAATATATATATTTTATATATTATATATTTTCATATTTGTATATATTTTCATAGAGAAATATATATTTTATGTATCTTATATATGTGAATGTCTATTTTACAAAAGTCCTCATTTTTCTAATGTTGAGTGGCAAGTTTTCTCAAGTTTCTTAAGAAAGTCAATTCTTTGAATTGAATGTCAGAGTTTGAAAGGAGTAACATTTATCTAATTTGACTTTGCTTATACTTTTGTTCAAGTTTTATGAGTACAGCATATTAATATCAGTGTTATTATTATATGTGTGTTGTAGATAGCGATTACTTTCTTCGTGAGGAATTGGTAGATGTACTTAGCACATCCTAATTCTTTTTTTAACCTCCTTTCTCCCTCCTCCATTCTCCTTCCTTCCATCTCTTCATACCTTTCCCTTACACAAAAAATCTCTCTACTTATTTTCTATCATCTGTCTTTTATTTTACTCTTTATATTTTGGGTTTCTCATATAAGAGAAACTGCAATATTCTAGTTTATGTGTCTGATTTATTCCACTTAACAACTTGGTCTAAGGTGCATCCATTTTCCTCAAGTTTGTCCTTCTCTGGCATTATTAGGGGGAATGTAAGCTAGTACAACCATTCTAGAAAGCAGGGTGCAGATTTTTCATAAGACTAAAAATAGAAATCCTATTTATTCAGCTATTCCCCCTAGGTATATTCTCAAAAATATTTCCTTACACTTGGGAGGAAAAGGAAAACATATTTCAAATTTCTAGTGGTGAAAACACCCCAAAAATTTTGCTTAGATTTGTGCCTTACTATAATTAACATGGTGGATAATGGAGAAGCAGAACAGCATTAGGAACTCTATTGTTAAGATTTACACAGAGGGGCTAGGGATGTAGCTCAGTGGCACAGCTCCTGCCTGGCAAGCACAAGGTTGTGAGTTCGATTCCCTGTACCGGAAAAAAACCACCCCCCCCCAAAAAAAGATAAAATTTACACAGAGAAGAGATGCAAAATATGGACTTCAGAATTTGTCTTTTTTACTCTCTTAAACTTTGTACGTTGTTTTCTGAGTAGGACTGAATGAACAGGTGCACTTTCAAGGATGCTAACTAGTAAGCCAGTGTGTGTATTTTCTAAGTAGCTATATCAGGAACCTGCTTAACAGATTGCTTTGTGAATCTGTATATAGTGGAGGCTACCTTGATTTTTGGGAAGAAACATGACTTTGGTAAGGCGTATGAACACTAGATGATCTTGAGGATGAATTATTTTTTGGAATCTGTTTTCTCATTTAGGAAAGAAGAATATTATATGGCTCAAAGAGGTGATTGTGAGGATGAGAACGCTGCACAATATGTAATAAACAAGTCCTAAAAGACAGTGATAGAGGTGGGTGTGGTGGCTTGCACCTTAGTTTCAGTTACTTGGGAGCCTGAGGCAGGAGGAAAGTTTAAGCTCTAAAATTTGAGAACAGCCTGGATAACACAACATTCCAGATAAAAGTTAACGTTTTGTGAGAGAAGTTCATCAATAAGTAGTTATTGATCTTTCTTTATAATTAATTTGGCTTGCATAAAATTTTAAACTTCTTAACTAAAATACTTCAGTGTTTATGTTGTTTATTCTGGTATAACCTTTAAGGGCAAATGGAAGGCTTTTATATACTTCTTGAATGGAAATGTTTTGCTGTTCTTAGAGACTTAATTCTGAGGAATAATTTTCATCCTCATGGATTTATGAAGGTGGATTCCATTAGGTGAAAGATAAGTCACAAGGTTTATCTAAATTTCTGTGTATAAATTGAAATATATTATAAATTAAAAAGCAAATCAAGAGGTTGTCAAGTTCTGAGCCCTATTTACCTAGTAGATATAGATCTGTTGGAGTAAAATAAGTTAAGATCACAGCATTTGATCCTATGCATATGCAATTAGCCACAATGGTACCACAGTTTCTTGTTATAATCTGTAAGTCAACAACATTCTTTTTCAAGAATTACTTAAGTCAGCTATTTCACAGTAGTCTGTGTAATTTCCTTAAAGGATCACCAGGGTATATGTTACAATGATTGGAGATTTACTTCAATTCCCTCCTTTATATTCATGTTATGGCAGGTAACCAGAATCACTCACAGAGGCTGAGATGGGAACAAGCAGGGTGTTATTTAGTGTGTGCAAATGACACCCCAACTGCTGCCTGTCGGGAGTATCAACCCCAGGGATAGGGAGAATGTGGTTTTATAGCATTTGGTCCAGTTTCTAAAAATAGCAGGGTATTTCCAGAAAGGCAGAGTACAGAGTTTACCTAAACACATGGTGATAGTCACAATCGTGAGGTCATTACAACACTTGTCAGAAACAGCGTTTTATCAAACTTGTAGAACTGCTTACAAGTAGAAACTGCTTAACACATGATAAGAGTGAACATACGATTTGAGGAACAAGAGTGAGTTCATCTAAAGTTTAAGAGTTTTAAAGAGGAGTTTAGACACAAAATAGAACCTCTTTGTGACCACTCTTAGAGACTGCAGAATAGTGATTATCTCTCTGTGAATTAAAGTGTTGTAGAATTATTTTCCCAGTGGAATTTTTAGGTTATCATCGTTATTTGAAGAGAATGTAGCATCAGTTTCCTAGTAAGAGAACCACTGCCATTTAACAGAAATAGAAAGAACACAAGAGATGGTGATGAAATGTAAATTACAATTAAAATTCATATAACTTCCTCATGGATAAAGTTGGTAACATAATTCAAAAACTTCAAAATATTTGTAATTCTTAACTTGTATTTGTATTTATCCATATTTATTCTAAAGGCATAATTTGAATTCTGTAAAGTGTCATACACTCACATATTCATCCCTTTCTTATTAAAAACATGGAGAAAAATCAACAGGATAAAAGTCTCCAACCAGAATTTGGTAATTATAGTTTGATGAAATGGTGGGAAATTAAGTAGCTATTGAGCAAATAACTGTTTGCAAAAAGCTGTTAACACTGGGGAGTATCAGTATTACAATATTAACATTTTTATATGCAGCAAAATTTAAAAGTGAGTGTATTAACTCAGTAATCCACTATATTTATAAGCAATTAATGTTCTTAAATCTAAATGTTTTGAAAAATACTGGAATACAGGGCCGTTAAAGGTGTAATTGCACTGATTCATAGAATTCTTCCATTAAGAAAAAAAGTTGTCCTAAAATACCTTATTTAGCATTAAACAAAAGTATAGAAAACAAAGTAAATAATAAACTATACTAAAAAATCATACTCTAGCTTATATAAAACTCCAAAGAGGAAAAATAAAAAAAATTACATTTTAATGCATTGGAAATTACTTCTGAAAAATGTCAGACTGTAAAAGGAAAAAATTTAATGTTATTTTCCATTTGGTCAACTTGTAGGTCCTGCGGCATCTCTTCTTTATTTTCAAAGATATTTTGAATGTCTACTATCCAGAAAGCATTTAGAAAAGGATATACAGAAGAATAGTGAGTCTCTATTTTCTCTGTTAGTTAGATATGATTCCAGTTAAGATCTTCAACTTGAGTGGAAAATACTTATAAGGCATTAAACAAAACTTACGCCTTTTAAGGCACAAAACAAAACAAAACAAAAAAACCCTTCTCAACTGAAACTGGAACCTTATCTCTCACCATATAGTAAATTAAAATCAAAATCAAAATAGATAAAAGCTAAACATTACAACAGAAACATTAAACCTACTGCAAGATAAAATAGGTAAAACACTTGACATAGGTGTAGGAAAGGATTTAATAAACAGAACCTCAATTGCACAAGAGAAGAAATCAACAAATGGATTATATCAGACTAAAAAGCTTCAGTACAGAAAGAATCAACAGTAAAGTGGAAGAGACAACCTATAGAATGTGAAAATGTTTTTGCCAGCTACTCCTCAGACAGAGGACTAATATCTAGAATACACAAAGAATCAATCAATCAATCATCCAAAATTAACGACCTAGTCAAGAAATGGGCAAGAAAAATGAACAGGCACTTCATGGAGGAAGCAATAAAATTGGTCAATAAACATATAAAAAAATGTTCAACCACCTCTGGCCTTTACAGAAATGCAAATTAAAACAACACTGATTCCATCTTACTCCAGAAAGAATGGGCATCATGAGGAAATCAAGCAATGACACATGCTGGCGTGGCTGTGGTGAGAAATGAGCCCTTCTTCACTCCTCCACTGGTGGGAATGCAAACCACTATAACCATTATGGAAATTAGTATAAAGATTTCTCTCTTTTTTTGGTACTGGAGATTGAACTCAGGACCTTGTGCTTGCCAAGCCGACACTGTGCTGCTGAGCTATATCCCCAGCCTCTAAAGATTTCTCAAACAACTGAAATTAGACATTCCATATGATGCAGCTATTCCTCCGCTAAGTACTTTCCCAAAAGAGCTTAAGTACTACAGCAATACAGGCATATCAATGCTTATAGCAGCACAATTTTGATAGGATAATCCTGGAATCAACCAGTAGCAGAGATTGGGTAAAGAAAATGTGGTATCTACATATAATGGAGTATGACTTGGCTGTAAAGAATGACAAATTTGAGACATTTGTAGGAAAATGGATTCATCTGCAAAATATAACATGGAATGAAATAAATCGGACACCAAAGTTTAAATACAGTATGGTATCTGTCATTTGAATGAGGCAAAGTACGAACAAAGGAAAGGATAAAGGATGGATAGAAGGGGGTAGGGGGATGGGTCTCTTGCAATAAGGAAATGGTCTCAGTGAACAAGGGGGAGAGGTGAGGAGGAGTGAAGGAAAAATAAGAATATAAATATATGTCATGTACAAGAACCTAATAACCCCAATTAATACAAACATTATAGGACACAATGTGAGCTAAGACAAGTAATATCAATGGGAATGAAAAGTGGGATGAGGGAACTGCAGGAGGAAGGGGGGGAGGGAAGGGGATTAAAAATAAACACACTGTAATATGTACATGCAGCCATTCCCAAGACTAACAGAAACTAAATTACATGCAAATATGCACAAATAAAAAGATTTAAAGTAAGACATATATTTCTATTATGCTATATTTTCACCACATTAAAGAAATGAATACCTTAAATATAAATAAATACAATACATTTGAGTTTAATCATTAAACTTAAATCTTTCTTCTTACCTCCACAACAAACAAAAACATTTTTCTCTATTTCACAATTTGTGTCCCGGAGTTTCAATGGGCTTCTAGCCATCTCAGAGCAAGAGATCAGAGATGATATTCTCCAAGGAAGTCCCATTTCCTAAGACCCACAGTGCGCGGTTAATCACAGCTTGAATGCAGTGAATGATCTCCCCCGAGCCTCATGTAGTGCCATGAGACTGTTTGCTGGAGGAAACGGGTCCTTGTGGGCTAACAGTTCTCCGCCAAATGTCTTTCCCAGCAATGGTCCGGGAAAGCTTGGCCATTTGATGAGTCACAGTCAAAAAGATGAAATATATGTCATCCTGCCGAGTGTAGCCCCTCATGCATCCAGAAGAAACCCAGGAAAAGACAAATTCAGTTGAAAATTCTACCCAAACTGACATTACCATCATCCATAGTTTGCTGCTGAGATGCCTGGAACTAAATGGACTATATTTGTTGTGCTCCTATATATTATGAAATTGTGAGTGAATGATGCATGTATATGCTCGAAAACACAGGCAATGTAGAGCTTTTCCTTCTAAATCCCTAGCACTCATGCAAAACCTTCTACCAAACTAACACCATATACTTTACCTTTTCATTACCAAGAAATTAAGGATATTCTACCATCTTTTTTCTTTTCCAAACTACCAATCTTTTTTCCTTTCCAAACTATGTCAATTGCAATGTATTGCAAATTTTCTGGGGAATTTTGCTTTACATACTCAATTATAAAACACGGGTACACTTTCTTTTTGCCTAAGGTCATTTTCATTTTTCCAAGGTTGTGTATACCTTGTCTTATAATCTTCCCTAAATCATAGTAGATATCTGAAGGAGATTTCTTAACGTTGGATTACAGAATGTAGAGACTGAATTATTTTTACAAGTCATGGAAAATTAGCCAGAATGCTTTACAGAAAATCTATGAGGAAGACAGAAAAGAGGAGTTAGGATGGATATTTTGTCTCAAATAGGGCCTCATCTCAGGCATAAACCTCTGACAGGAGGAAACTTAGTTAAGATGGTTTGTCCTGGGAGAACTAGGATATTTCTAGTTAACTAGAGTTTATGTAACTGAAATAAGAGATGCTTTGACTGAGGCCTGGGAAGGGTAGCAATGAGATTCTTTAGGTGTCAGGAATATTGATGAAAAATAATTTCATACTAGACTTGACAAATGCAATAACAGCAGACCTCAAAGCTTTGGACCTTGGAGATGACTTAATGTTTTCACTTACAAACAGGGAAAGTGATGTTGAATGGATAAATGATTTGCCCAATTTTGAATCAGAGGTAGATAGATTTATACTGTAACTTCACTCCTTTACGTTAAATGGCTAGTAGGGTGGACAAAAAAAGTAAAATATTTGAATTGACTCCACAAGTAAAGGTCAGACAAGGAACTGGAATAGAAGTGAATAATTTAAAAAAGATGCATGAGCTTGGGAAGTATTATATTTATTAGCTTCCTTTCTTTCGTTACACTCTAATGCCTTTTCATTTATCAAATTATATTTTTACTTTATTCAGAATAAAATTGGAAATGATATATGTGTAATACTTGTGCACAGTTTAATTAAAAACATCACCTTTCCATTTGATGAAACTGTTGTCACTGTTAAATTACAGTTGTTAGCGATTCCCCATGGAATTCATGAGCAAAGTAACGGTATTCAATTGCTGTTCCTTAGGTAGAAAGGAATAAAGAGTGACAAGCAGTCTGAGGAAAAGAAGGAACAGTAATGCTATTAGGAAAAGACAAGCGAAGAGGAGGCCTGGGGAGGAGAGCGAAGGGGTGAGGAGGGGAGAAAGGAGGATAATGGAGAGGAGGGGAGGGAAGAGGAGGAGAAATGGTCAGGCTTTCCAGTCTATCTGAGAAGAAATGAAAGTGCTGATTATTGCTCGTTTCCTGTGCTAATTTCCTGTTTACCTGCATGTTATTCTGTGCCTATATTTTAGAGACAACAAAAGTTTTATTTTTTATAGTAGCTTTGTAAGATCTCATAATTGATTTATAATAGATTGTAAATACGTGTGTGTGTGTGTGTGTGTGTGTGTGTGTGTGTGTGTGTGTTGTTGGGGATTGAACCCAGGGCCTTCATGCTAAACTGTAACTCCAGTCTGCCTTTGTTTCTTTTTAAGGTCTTGTAAGTCACTAAACTGCCCTCCAGGTGGGACTCAGAGTTGCAGTCCTCTTGCCTGGACCTCCCAGAGTGCTAGGACTACAGGTGTGTACAACAACGGCTGGCTCAGCAGCACATACTTAATATATATAACTTGAATCAGTTTTACATATACATGCACAAGCAAACGCATTTCCATAATTCAAATAATTACCACAGTCTGCATCTCCAAGCATTTTTTTCTGATCTTTTGTAGTATCTCCTGCCCATCTTCCCTTGCTCCTCTACAGCGTGTCCCAGGAAAGCTCTGATGGTGAGCTTCCCATTCCTCTGAATTTCTAGGATTTTGCATATATTAAATTATACAGTACACATTTTGATTTTTTTCTTTCAGAATAATTATTTTTTGATGACTTACATCTTATAGTACATACTAAGAGGACCTTTGTACTAGTAAATAGTGTATCATTAAATGAATATACTGCAGTTCATTCATCTATTGATTAGGGTTTGGATTTTTCTAATTTACAGTAATAAAAAAGAAGCCTTTAGGATAATTTGTGTCTTTGTATGGGATTTGCTTTATTTTTCTTGAGGAAAATATCAGGAATGGAATGGCTGGATCATGTGGTCTTTTTAGTTGGATGGTCAATCTTTTATTCTTAGCTATTACAATACGTATATAATAATATTTCTTGGTAAGTTTGTTTTTCTCTAGTGACTAGTGATGTGTAGTATCTTACTTTTGCCTTTTTTTTCCATCCTCACAGCTTCCCTGGTGACATGTTTATTGAAGTCTCTTTGCCCATTAATAAAACCAGATTATTTATTTTCTTATTGAATTTTCAAAGTTCTTTATACATTCTGTATACAAATTCTTTAGCAGCAATGTGTGCTGCAGCTATGTCCTCAAAGGCCTGATATGATTTTTCATTCTCTTAAGAGTATCTTTTCAAGTAGAGATGTATGTAATTTTGATAAAGTACAATTCATCGATTTGTTCTTTTTATGGGTCATAATTTTGATATTGTGCCTAAAAAATCATCCAACTCCGGGCGTTTCATGAGGTACATTAGGGTGTCTGCTTCACTTTGAGCCAGTTTTTCTGGGATGTAAACTATGGCTCAAAGTTTTGTTTTTCTTTGTATACGGTTTTCCAGTTGTTCTAGTAACATTTTTTGGGAAAAACAATCCTTTACATATCTTTTATCCCTAACTTTTTCACACTGATCTTTGCTTGGGCCACGGTTTGCATTCTACTGGAATGCTTTTGCACCTTTGTCTAAAATCAGTTGTACGTTTGCGTGTAGGAAGACTTTTGGACTCACTATTTGGTCACCTTGCTCGATTTTCCTGTTTTTACGCTAATACTGTACTGTTTTCATTACTGGAACTTTATAATAATTCTTCAAATTAAGTAATGGTAACCTGCCAACTTTATTCATTTTCAAGATGTTGTTTGGCTACCTTGTTTCTTCCTTTGAATTTACACATCAATTTTAGATCAGATTGATAATTTCCACAAAAAACTCAGTTGAATTTTTTTGAGGGGTATTACATTGATCTACAGATCAATTTGGGTAGAACTGCCATCTTAACAATGTTGCATCCTCAGATCCAGGAACATTATCCTTTATTTCTTTAATTTCTGTCAGCATGCTTTTTAGCATTTAGTTTTTCATGCATTTTATTAAATATATCTCTAAACTTTTAAAAATATTTTGAATGCTAATTTAAATGGATTAGTATACTTAATTCTATTTCTGATCATTTGATTTTATTTCAATTTATAGAAATATAGTAGCTTGGTATAGCAATCTTACATCTTCCCACTCTCAAAAAAGTCACTTCTTAGTTTTAGGATTTTTTTCTCATTTTTTGCAGATTTCTTCAGTTGTTTTTTTTTTTCTTATATAGATGGTCATGTCACCTGCAAATAGAGTTTTAGGGCTTCTTTTTCAATCCGAATGTCCTTATTTTTCTTGCCTGGCAGCACTGGCCAGCCCATGCACCACAATTTTGGGTTGATGTGGTTAGGGTGGACATCTTTCTATTCTTCTTTACCTTGGGAAAAACTCCTATTCATTCACCGTTCACTATTTACTAAAGGTTGAAGGAGTTCTTTTTATTCTTAGGATACTGAGAATTTTAAATTACAAAATTGATGCATATATTCATGTGTCCATTGCCATAAATGTATGTAAAGTTCTACATCACTATTTTCCATTTAAATTGCACATACTTTAAATCTATGTATCACTTTTTGATAGAAACCAATATCACTTGCAATAATAATAAAGTACCTTTTTTTTTTTTTTTTAGGTACCGGGAATCGAACTGATGACCTCAGGCTTGCCAGGCAAGCGCGTAAGCCGCTGAGCTATACCCTCGGCCCCAAAGTAGTATTAATAATCAAATAAAAGCAGAAACTACCGCTCAATTCTAGGTAATCACTTTACTAATGGAGGGTCTTTTTGTATGTTAAGAATTGCAGCCTGGCATGGTGGTACATGCCTGTAATCCTTGCACTCTGGGAGGCTGAGGTGGGAAGATCAGAAGTTTGAGCCCACGCTGCTCAGCAAGGCCTTGTCTAGAGGTTGGAGAATTAAAAAGCCATCTCTCTCACGTGGTGGATGTGAGTTCCAGATTTTATTCAAGTATGGCTGAAACAAAGATAGAGGTATGGAAAAACTTTGAGCGTGATCGCTTTCACAGCGGTTGGAATTATTGAAGTGGTAGAGTGGAAGTTCTAAACCTTGATTGTAAGTGATCATCACCTTGAGAGTTTAAGACTCAAACCAAAAGAGCGACGGTACTTGGACTGGGTTATCTATAGCCTTCGAAAGTTCTGTTATTGGTTAGGGAGGATGGTAAACCTCCGAGGGGTGGTGGTGGTGGTGTTTGGAACACCAGGCAGGAGAAATTTCAGACTGATTAGCAATGTCTGCCCTCTGTGTATAGAGAATGTTAAATATCACGACTAATTGACATTTGAAGGCCTGAATATGAATTGCTTGTCAAAGAAGCTGAGTATTATCTTGAAGAGCTGACAGAATGCTGATTCTCCCTTTCATTAAGAACAAACACCCATGAATTTTCTGCCTTAAATGTTCTTTTGGCTTAAAACTAATATGATGTTTTCTTACCATTAAAGTTATTAAGTAGGCATTTGAAGAGTGTGTTTTAATAGCATATTTAAAGGATCATCCAAATGACCTTACCCAATACTGTGGAATAGAAACATGAGGTATTTGTGAAACGTTAGCATCTCTGCTGCCTGTAAATAGTTACTGGGAAGAGATTCATAATCACTTTAGGCAGCAACTTTTAAAATCAGAACACTATGCACAATCTAAAACTGCACGTGTAAACAAATAGAACACACGAGATTATTGTTTTTTTTCTCTTTAAAACAAAAAACAAAATTTTTATGTATATACAAGGATAGCTGGGATAGATGCATGGCTGATGTCTGTGGTTTATTGAAAGGAACAGTCAGTGCTTAAATTTTTTTTTTCTTGACCAAGTTTGCACACTTGAATCTGGTAATCAGAATGACTGATCTGAAAAAAATATGCGGTATAAGACCCATTGCTGAACTCCTACCATCTTGTACCATGAAGCTCTGTGTCATTTGCATTTTTTTTTTACTTGTTACCGTCTTTGACAGTTTGATGAATCTTACATTCTTATGTCTGGTGGACTGAGAACTTCATTGACGATAACAGTATATAAGGCAGCAACCATTGTTAATGCCTATCATTCTGTTTTGAGGTCATGTATCGCTTTTGCGTTGTTTTGATTTTGTCTCCATTGTTGTTTTGTTAGTTTTTTTAATTTTTAAAAGAAAAAACTTTTTAAAAAAGAATGCAAATAAAAATCACTTCCCTTGTTAGCCACCGTTTTGGCGCCCTCCTAGACCCACCCAAAGCAACGCACTTTCCCAGCGAGTAACGGCTTTGTCTTTCGAACTGAGTCTTCTAATTTGGGCCACACTGCCGCAGGAAGACTTTATCAGGGAAACGAACAGAAAAGAGGCCTCAGAATGCACATCTCCAAAGTTGCTTAGCAGTTGGGAGGGAGAAAAGAAACTTCAGATCTTAATTTAGGAGGGCGGCGGGAGGCTGCTTCACGAAAACACGCGCTGAAGAATCAAGGCAGAAGAGCGGGAGAGGAGCCGCTCCTCCAGGGGCGCGAACCGCAGCGCTCGGGCCTCCGCGCCCGCCCGGCCTCCCCGCCGC